>NC_133621.1:65425197-65487697 GCF_048593235.1 Sminthopsis crassicaudata | reverse complement strand
TACCATGTGAGGTTATTTTTTGCCATTGACCTCAGGTGATAATTAATACCTTTCTAGCCAAATTTCCAACTTAAAAAAGAGTTACTGAATATCATCCGGCTCCTCTCAAGGGGCAAAGCTCCTGGTGCTGGTTTTATTCTCTGTTGCTTGTGGTAATTTTGGCCTGACGATCAATATTGAGAAAACAGGAGCCTTCCCTCAGTCAGCATTGCACCATCAATAAGTAGAACCTTGGTTGCAGTAAATGATAACAACACAAAGCACTTTAAGGTTTGCCTAGCATTTCACATATGTATGTCATTTGATCTTCACATTGGTTCTGGGAGGCAGGTGATATTATTATACCAACTTTAAAGATGAGGATATTGAGGAATGGAGAAATGGCTTATTCAAAGGCATAGATCTAACGAGACAGTTTTTTATATTGGATAGAGGATTGGAGCTGGAGGTAGGAAGACCTAGTTTTGAATACTGACTCATGTATTTAGTGCCTTTTAGATCTTGGTCAAAGCTCTTAATCTCATTGCCTTACCTATAAAATGAAGAGTAGGACACAATAGTGTTTATGGTATCATTCAGCTCTAAATCTATGACTTCTAAGTGTCTTTTTTTTTCTTTTGAAGGCAATCAGGGTGAGTGCCTAAAATTATACTGCTAGTAAATGTCTGGGACTTCATTTGAATTCCCATCCTCTTGACTTGAGGACCTGAGCTCCATCTACTGCACCACCTAGTTGGTTCCCTAAATGTTTAAGGTGAGATTTGAACTTAAGGCTTTCTGACTCCAAGTCACTCTTGGAGTGACTCTCTGAGGAAACTGAGAGTGAACTGCAAGAAGCAGCTGAAGGTGAAGATGGAGAAAATACTGTTTAGAAGCTTTCAGGTGTGTGATGGAGTAACTTGGGACACCCGTGCAATAATGCACCTAGGAGGAGAAGGAGATCACGTCAAGAATTTGGGGGTGAGGCTGGGTGTGGACCAAACTCCCTCAATGAGTGGTACAGGTGGGAGTGAGGGAGGGGCTGCTGATTTAACAATGCAGACATACCAGAAATGAAAGAGAGACATCAGCATGTTGCATTGATCTGAATACCCATGATTCCACTTATTCTACCAGGATCACGCTAAGAACTTCCTTGAATTTATGGGGCATTATCAACCAAATCTCTGGAGAGGAAAGTGAGTTCCACAGATGAGGACTTCAAATTGCTTTATTCAGAGCTCAGATGAGACCTTTTTCCTTTTCTAAGGTGAATACCTTTATTAAATCTGAGTGCTTTAAGAGGAGTGAGGGACCTTTGAAGAACATGAACCAGATTCTGCTGTTCCTAAGGAAGTCACTGAGTTGGGATGTGAACCATCAATATTATTATTAGAGAGATGCCCCTAAGATTGAAAGTGGTCCATTTTGTGAGAGATCAGTGGCTGACTCACAGGTTACACTAATATTTACTAAGTGCCTACTATGTTGTCAGGAAGTTGTGATTTGTCATCAAGTTCTCCTTTTGAGGATAAAACTTACAAACTCTGTCTTTGGGGAGTTTAAAAGCTTAGAGTTTCAAAGTATCTTAAAGATCATCCAAGACATAGTTTGACCTCAATGCAAGAACCCCCTCTCCAAAAATCCCTGGCCATTAGACATCCAATCCATGCTTTAATGCTTCCATTAATGAACTATGTTTTAAAGAATAAACTATATTATTAAAAAAGCAGTTCATTCAATTTATATGGCAGTGTACCATTTTAAAGCCCTTTGAGCATATTACCTCATTTGAGCCTCAGATTGTCTTAAAAAAGACAGGACAAGTATTATTATATTCATGTTATGAATTCAGAGAATAAGTGATTTCCCCAAGCTTTCACCACTACTCCATGGTGTAACAGGAACTTATGCAAATCTTCTGAGTTTCTGGAAAATTTGAGTTCATAGTTGAGGAGAGAATACATTCTATTCCAGACTCGGAGTTATGACTAGAAGGAGATAGACTGATTAAGAAATGATTGCAATAATCTGGGAAGAGGCAATGAAGGCCTGCTAAGCAAAGAGGAAAGTAACAGATAGAAGAGATGTTGAAGAGGCAAAATTGATAAGATTTGGCAATTGATTGAATTGAAAGGAGGAAGGCAAGGAAAGAATCTGGGCTAAATCCAAGATTATGACCTTGGGTAACTGGCAGGATTGTTATGTTCTCAACAAAAATTAAGAACTTGGAGGAAGGATGGGCTTACTGGGGGTGAGGCTGAGTTTTATTTGGACATTTAGAATTGGAATTCATTATTGAATGCAGGTTAACTATTCATTGCCACTTTTATTTCTGAATGCTAAGTCAATTGTTTAATAATCTGCTATAGAATTTTGCTTCATGTGAATGTTGTTCATGTCAATCAATAACATCTGGATTTTCCATTTCTCCTCCATTTTTGCTCTTCTCATTTTGATTCCTTCCATATAATCTGGGATCCTTCAGGGAGAAATAAATACTGAATTTCCTTTGTAATCTATTATTCAGTCCTTTGTGTGACTCACAATTCTGACAATTCCAAAACATAATGAAGGATGTGACCTCCTAGTCACATAAGGTTGGGGTAACGAAGTAAGGGTAAATAATAAAAAGAATGGCACTCTGAAGACAATAATCTGAAGCCTTTGGGTGATAAGGCCTACACATTTCTTTTCTTTTTTTTTTTTTTTTTTTTTTTGCTTCACTAACTTATCTTTTTACTTTTCATTTTTAATTTTTTAATTAAAGCTTTTTATTTTCAAATCATATGTGTGGAAAATTGTCAACATTCACCCTTGCAAAACTTGTGTTCCAAATTTTTTCCCTGTACATGGCAAGTAATCCAACATATATTAAATATGTGCAATTCTTCTATACATGTTCCACAATTATCATGCTGCACAAGGAAAATCGAATCAAAAAGGAAAAAATGAGAAAGAAAACAAAATGCAAGCAAACAACAACAAAAAGAGTGAAAATACTATGTTGTGATCCACACTCAGTTCCCACAGACCTCTCTCTGGGTGCAGATGGCTCTCTTCATCATAAGACTATTGGAACTGGCCTGAATCTCATCATTGTTGAAAAGAATCACTTCTATCAGAATTCATCATTGTATAATATTGATGTTGTTATATACAATGATCTCCTGGTTCTGCTCATTTTACTCAGCATCAGTTCATGTAAGTCTCTACAGGCCTTTCTGAAATCATTCTGCTGGTCATTTCTTACAGAGCAATAATATTCCATAACATTCATATACCATAACTCAGGGGTTCTCAAACTACGGCCCACGGGCCAGATGCGGCCTGCTGAGGACATTTATGTGGCCCCCCAGGTTATGGCAAATGGGCTGAGGGGCAGAGACAGAGTGTGAGCTTTTGTTTTTATTATAGTCTGGCCTCCCACAGTCTGAGGGACAGTGAACTGGCCCCCTATTTAAAAAGTTTGAGGACCACTGCGATAGTTTATTCAGCCATTCTCCAACTAATGGAATCCATTCAGTTTCCAGTTTCTTGCCATTAAAAAAAGGGCTGCCACAAACATTTTTTGCACATGCGGGTCCCTTTGGCATACAAGTCCAGTAGAAACACTTCTGGGTCAAAGGGTATGCACAGTTTGATAGCTCTTTGGGCATAGTTCCAAATTGCTCTCCAGAATGGTTGAATCAGTTCACAATTTCATCAACAATGTGCCAGTGCCCAGTTTTCCCATATCCCCTCCAACATTCATCATTATCTTTTTCCGCTATTTTAGCCAATCTGAGAGGTATGCAGTGGGACATCAGAGTTGTCTTAGTTTGCATTTTTCGGATCAATAGTGAACTAGAAAGGGTTTCAATTTCTTTATCTGAAAATTGTCTGTTCATATTCTTTGGCTATTCATCAGTTGGAGAATAGCTTGAATTCTTATAAATTTGGATAAATTCTCTGCATGCTTTAGAAATGAGGCTTTTATCAGAACCCTTGAATGTAAAATTTCCCCCCATTTTATTGTTTGCCTTCTAATCTTGTCTGCATTGGTTTTGTTTGTACAAAAACTTTTAAACTTAATATAATCAAAACTAATTCTTCTTTGACTGCAATTCCTTCCTTCTCCACAGATCTGAGAGGAAAACTCCCCTTTGTTCTTTTAATTTGCTTATAATATCACTCTTTGTCTAGGTCATGAACCCGTTCCTACTTTATCTTGATATAGGATTTTAGGTGTGAGTCAATGTCTGGTTTCTGCCACACTGATTTCCAATTTTCCCAGAAGTTTTGTCTAATAGTGAGTTCTTGTCAATGGGTTTGTCAAACACTAGATTCCTATAGTCATTGATTATTTTGTCCTGTGAACCTAACATCTTCTGCTGATTGACTACTTTATTTCTTTTTTTGAGGCTGGGGTTAAGTGACTTGCCCAGGGTCACACAGCTAGGAAGTGTTAAGTGTCTGAGATCAAATTTGAACTCGGGTCCTCCTGAATTCAAGGTTGGTGCTTTATCCACTGCGCCACCTAGCTGCCCCGACTACTTTATTTCTTAGCCAGTACCAAATGGTTTTGATGACCACTGTTTTATAATACAATTTTAATTCTAATACATCTAGGTCACTTTCATTTGCATTTTTTTTCATAAATTCCCTTGAAATTCTTGACTTTTTGTTCTTCCAAGTGAACTTTTTTTATTATTTTTTCTAGCTCAGTAAAATAATTTCTTGGCTGTTTGAGTGGTATGGCACTGAATAAATAGATTAATTTAGGTAGTATCATCATTTTAATTATATTAGCTCAGCCTATCCATGAGTACTTGATATTTTTACAATTGATTATATTTGACTTTGTGTGACTTTATTTTGTGTGTGTGTGTGTTTTGTCAGTGTGTTCATATAGTTTCTGACTTTGTCTTGGGTAGACTCCAGGGGATACACATCTTAAATGCATTTCCCCTAACCACAACAAGTCTACTGATCCTGGGGCCATTGTGTAAGAGAGAAAGTTGTCTTGGGGCAAGAACTAAATGCTCAGGAGAACTGGGAGAAATTGTAGGCACTTCTCTGATTGGAATGAGATGAAAGTAAGGTTATGCTTCTTGTAAAGTTTATTTCTACCCTGAAATATCTACTCAATAGTCTATTTCTATTGGAGATTTGATCATAGGTTTAGAGCTGGTGAAGATGTTTTGAAGTCTTCTCAGTGTACCATTTTACATATCAGGAAATGGAGATCTAAACAGATCAAAGGTCACACAATCAATCTACAAACATTTATTTAGTACCTATCATCTGCAATATTTCGTGTTATACACAGGTAATAAGTGAAAAAAGATAGGAATCTAGATCTTTGGAATCCAAATCCATATATCTTTGACTATGAGGTCATTTCTGCCCTATCTTGGGATCAAAGATTTAATCAATGAGCATTTATTAAGTACCTACAGTGTGCCAGGCACAGTACTTAGCATTGGAATATAAAAAGAGACCAAAGTCTCTCCCTCTATAATCTAATGGGGAAAAAACCATGCAAATAAATATAAAGCAAGCTATATCCATGATAATTAGAAAATAACTAACAGAGGATAGGCACTGGAATGAAGAGAAATTGAGGAAGGATTTCTGGAGAGGGTAGAATTTTAGTTGAAATTAAAGTTAACCAGGGGATGGAGTGTAAGAGGGAGAACAATTTAGGCCTGGGAGACAGACAGAGAAAATACCTAATGCCAAGAGATATATCACCTTGTTTGTGGATCAGCCAGGAAGTTAGTGTCATTGAATCAAAGACTACATGCAGGTGTAAGAAGTCTGGAAAAGTAGGAGGGGAGTAGGTTATGACAGGTTTTGAACACCAAACTAAACATTTTGTATTTAATTCTAGAAGTAATAGGGAGTCACTGGAATTTATTGAGCAGGGAGGTGACATGATTGAACTGTGTTCAATTGTAGTGGCTTTATGGAGGATAGATTAAAATGGACAGATTTGAGGCAGACAGAGCCATCTGTCACTTGCATTACTCCAGGTGTGTGGTGATGAGAGCCTTCACCAGTCTTGTGGCAGAAATAGGGGAGAGAAAAAGGCATGCATGAGAGGTGTTGCCAAAGTGAACTGAGCAGCCTTAAGCAGCAGCTTGGATATGGGGAGTGGAGGTGAAAAATAGTTAGGAATCCAGGATGACTCCTGTGCTGTGAGGCTGAGGGAGGAAGAGGATAGTGTTACCTTCTCAGTAAGAAAGAATGTAGATGTGGGGGACAGGGGAAACCTTTGGGGGAAAGATAATGACTTCTGCTTTGTACCTTTTGAGTTTAAGATGTCTACTGGAAATATCTGAAAGGCAGTTGGAGATGTGAGATTGTAGATGAGTAGAGATAATGGGGCAGACTGGGTGAATTTGAGAATCATCAGCATAGAGATGGTAATTTAAATCCATACAAGCAGATGAGATCATCAAGTGAAGTAGTATAGAAGGAGAAGAGAAGAGGACCAGGACAGAACCCAGTGGGATACCAAAAGTCACAGGGTGTGATCTGGAAGAGGATCTATCAAAGGAAAAAGAAGGAGAAGACAAACAGGTGAGACAAGAATCAGGATAGAGTGGTATCCTGAAAAGCAAGGATCAAGGAGGAGAGAGTTGATCAAAAATGTTAAAAGAATAGAAATTAGTAATTAATCTTCTAAGTAATAGAATTATTTACTTTTGGAAACATTCCATGGTATTTTCGTTTCCAACCAATAATCCCTCTTCTTTCTGTCTCTCCTCTGTCTCTGTCTCTTTTTTCTTTCTCTGTATCTGTCTCTCTCTGTCTCTCTCTCTCTGTTTCTCTCTCTCTCTCTCTCTCTCTCTCTCTCTCTCTCTCTCTCTCTCTCTCTCTCTCTCTCTCTCTCTCTCTCTCTCTCTCTCTCTCTCTCTCCCCCCTCTGTCCCTCTGTCTTTGTCTGTCTCTGTCTATTCTCTGTCTGTCTCTATCTCTGTCTGTCTGTCTTTGTCTCTGTCTCTGTTTCTGTCCTGTCTCTCTGTTTCTCTCTTCTGTCTCTGTCTCTCTGTCTATGTCTCTCCCCTGTTTCTCTGTCTCTGTCTCTCTTTGTCTGTCTTTCTCTGTCTCTCTCTCTCTTTCTCCTGTCTGTCTGTGTCTCTCTTTAATATTTATTGTTTTCATAAGTTCCCTCTCATCCCTACCATATTACAGAAGGATCTTGTTGGTCACAATTGCAATTTCTTATCTGCAGTAAGGGACAACTTCACTTCCAATAACCTTGAGGTGACCTCTAAGTAATTTTGAATTTTCTGACTTCATCCTGTGATTCAAGAAGGAAGTGTGAAATGTTCCAGTGTTCATCTGTACCTATAAATGGAGGGGTTTTTGTTTTGTTTTGATGGGGAAATCATAGGATAAGAGGTTCATATATTTAGAACGAAAAGAGACTTTAGAACCATAAACTCCATTCTCCTCATTTATAAGATGAGGAAATTAAGAATCAGAGCTAAAATGCCTTTTCTAGAGTCACACAACTAATAGATCAGTCAACTAGCATTGTTTAAACATTGCTTTAAGCACTAGAGGCAAAACAAAAACCAAACCAAACAAAAAACCCTGTCTTTGCTCTCAAGGAACTCACAGTTTAATACAGAGAAAACATGCAAACAGCTATGTACAATCAACAGGATAAGGTGAGGTGTCTGGTTGGGATGTGAAGCTGTTTTTTTTTTTCTGGTTTCAAATAAAGTGCTATCCACTACCAATTATAGATCACCAACTTTTCTGCATCCTTTAGCCATAGACAGTTGACTGGGAGTGCTGAGGAGTTATATATATCTCGGGTCACTCATTTAGTACCGGTCAGAAGTAGAAATTGTACCTACATCATTTTGATGGCAAGATTAATCCTCTATTTATTAAACCCTGTTTACCCAATTCAACAAGCCCTGATTAATAAGTCCTGTTGTGTGTCATATTCAGGATTAGGCACTGAAGATATAAAGACCCCCTCTCCCCCCAAAAAAATCCCTGCTCTCAAGAACCTTGCATTTTATGGGGAAGAAACAACATTGTAAATGGGTATGCATATATACATGAAATAAATATGAAATAATTTTTGGGTGGGGGGGATAGTGTACTAAATTGGGGAAGAGTAAAAGCAAAAATACAAAGCAATAAAACACTGGTTTATAATCTGTGCAAGAGATTCCAAGATGTGAAGTTGAAGATGGAGAGAAAATTTCAATAATGGGAGTGGAAGAAATAGCTTGAGCACTAAATTTAAATCAATGGACTTCATTGGGCCAACAATGAAAATAAGCAATTTAATTGGGCTTTAATTTCAATCTCAATAGCTATGAAAAGTAAGGATCAATATTCATATAAATATTCTGATTCAGCTAGTGAATATCGGTTTTTTCCCTCAGCACAGACCATCAGATATCTCTGATGTTCATTAAGGAAAGGCTGAGTGCTCAGAATGATAGCTCCACCCTCATTTTTTGGGGATGGGTCAGAAGAAGTTGTGGGAAAATATACTCTTGGTTGATAGGGGGTGGGGTGAGTTGGGGGGAAGTTGGAGCTGCCACAGGTTTCTGTTTTTAGCCATGGGAGCTTTGCTTTTTCATGTTTAACTAGAGCCTGCAATGGTCCAGCTGTAGCTTTATAACACATCTGTAATTATCTCTTTGGTAAAGCTTCATGGCCTGGAGAGAATGTAATTGAACTTTTGTAAACTACTGCTAAAGTTTTCTTAAATACCAAAATACAACTGGAAAATGAGCCTTTTGAGAAATCTTTGGGGCTCTCTGCCTCTTTACTAACTTGAGGGAATCCTGGAGGAGGCGGGGTGGGTCAACCACCAGCAAGAGGAACTAACTTTTGGTCAAAGATTTCTCTGCTCTTGCTCAGATGGGAAGGAGGAACCATTGGCCAGGGTGAAGGATAACAGAACTGTGTTCTCATCTGCCTCATTGAACAATCAAGTGGCATCTGTTTAATTTCCAGGTGTCCTTCTCTGAGGACTGTGAGACTCACCATCCTGGTGATACACAGGAGCAGGTGGAGGGAAGGGGGCTGAAGGCTCAGCCATGCCATGGGACAAGGCCTTCATGGTTTTAAGGTTTTCCCACATTATCTTCCTTCTAACCCTCCTCTCACCCCACATTTCCTCTTGTGGAGTGAGATAAGCTACTCCAAATAGGAACCCTCTTCCTTCTTCCACTGAGAAGAAACCAAACTTTCTTTACCTCATGGGAGTTAGAAGTGTCACAATTTTTAAAAGTATTTCAGAATAAAAGAGTTATTTGGTAGTGAAATACTTAAAAATAGAATCACTTTGGATTTTTTTGCCTGTAAAACTTTGGGTGGATTACTTCTCTTTGGGGGGGGAGGGCTTCAATTTATTTATATGTAAAGAGTGGTCTCAGACTAGGCTTCTTGACCCTTTTTTTTTTTTTTTTGTATTATGGACCCCTTTTATAGTCTGGTGAAATCTCTGGATTCCTTCTTAGAATAGTGCTTTTAAATTCATACAATAAAATCAGTAGGATTACAAAGGAAACCAATTACATTAAAATACAGTGATCAAAATATTTTTTAAAAGTAAGTTCATGTCACAACATAGTGTTTTCATCTTTTGTTGTTCTTTGCTTGCTTGTTGGTTTTTTCTCTTTTTTCCCTTTTTCTTGTGTAGCATGATAAATGTGGAAATATATTTAGAAGGATTGCACATGTCTAACCTATATTGGATTACTTGCTATCTAGGGAAGTGGAGAGGGGAGGAGAGAGAGAGAAAAAAACATGGAACACATGATTTTGCAAGGGTGAATGTTAAAAACTATTTTTGCATGCATTTTGAAAAATAAAAAGCTATTATAAAAAATAAAAGTAAGCTCATGGACTCCAGATTAAGAATTTCAGGTAGAGAGTTCAAGAAGGTGGAGCCAAGATGGAAGAGAAAAGGCAGGGGATTGCTTGAACTTTCCCAAATTCTCCTTCAATCAATTTTAAAATAATACCTGAAAATTAATTCTGGAGTAACGAAACCAATAAAATGTTGAAGTGAGACAATTTTCCAGCCCAAGACAACTTAGAACACAGCAGAAAAGATAAATCTTATGGGGTGAGGAGGGGAGCACAGTGCAGCTCAGGCTTTGGCCCAGCAAGTCAGCAGTAGGTCTTGGGGGCATAAGACAATGACTTCTGGAGCCTTTAGACCATAGACAATAAGGGGTCAAATAAGTGGTCAGATCACAGGGGATTTTTTTTTTGCTGGTACTAGGTTCAGGACTCAGTAGTATTGCCCATTTGTGGTTCTAGGCTGAAGTTCCAGGGTGAGAAGGAACAATAGAACATTAGTGTGTGTGACCCCAAAGGAGACATACTTCTGGGACAGAAAAGAATGCTTATAGATGCTCACAGACCAGAGCACAGGCCAAGAGCAGTGGCCACATCTCTCCTTAGATTAAATTTACAGGATCCACCCCCTTCACCCTTAGAATTAGCTCCAAAAACATCTGCATAAAATCTCTAAAATTTGGGACAGTATCCCCTTCACTCTGAAGGACAAAGTCCAACTCTAATATAAAATTAAAAATCAGTTTTAAAAATGAGCAAACAAATAAACAAACAAAAAGAACCTGACCATAGAAGAAGTCATTAGTAATCTAAGGAAAATCAGTAACCTTAGGAAGATTAGTAACCTTAGGGAACATCAAAACACAAATTCTGAAGAAGTCAACAAAATCAAAGTAGCTACACAGAAAGCCTCAAAGAAAAATGAATTACCTGCAGTCCCCTCCCCTGAAATTCCTTGAAAAGTTCAAAAATTATTTTTAATATCACATAAGAGAGGTAGAGAAAAAATTGGGGAAAGAAATGAGAGTGATGCAATAAAATCCTGCAAAGGGAATTTGGTAAAAGAAGCACAAAAATCTACTGAAGAGAAGAATTTAAAAAGTAGAATCAGCCAAATGGAAAAAGAGGTAGAAAAGCTCACTGAAGAAAATATTTTTTAAAAAATTAGAATTGGATAAATAGGAGCTCATGTTTCATGAGACATTAAAAAAATGAAATGAAAAAAATAGAACAAAATGTGAAATATCTAATTGAAAAAAGCAACTAATCAGGAAAAAGATGGAGGAGAAATAATTTTAGAATTATGCAACTATCTGAAAATCCTATTTTAAAAAATAACTTAGATATTACATTTTAAGAAATTACCAAAGAAAACTGTCATGAGAACCAGAGGATAAAATAGAAATCAAACGAATCCACTGATCGCTTCTTGAAAGACATCCTAAAATGAAAACTCCCAAAAATATCATAGCCAAATTCAGAGCTTCCAGGTCAAGGAAAAAAATAGATTAAGTCCCAGAAAGAAACAATTCAAATATCATGGAAGCATAGTCAGGATAACACAAGAATTAGCAGCTTCTACATTAAAGGACTGAAGGGTTTGGAATATGATACTCCACAGGACAAAGGAGAAGAGTACAATCAAGAACAGTTTACTCAGAGAAACTGAGTATAATCCTTCAGGGAAAAATGAATAATTAATGAAATAGAAGACTTTCAAATATTCCTGATGAAAAGATCAGAGTTGAATTTGACTTTTAAATATGATTCAAGAGAGTCTTCTAAAAAACTAAAAATGAAAGAGAATTTGTCAGGGATTCAAAAGGGTTAAACTATTTACATTTCTATATGGAAACATGATACTTGTAACTCCTAAGAACTAGGGCATAAATAGAAGGAATGAATATGAGCTGAGTATAATAGGATGATTTTAAAACAAAATTAAAAGATTAGGAAGTGGGATACATTGGGAGAAGGGAAAAGGGAGAAGTAGAATGGGGTAAATTATCTTACACAAAAGAGGTATGTAAAGAAAAGCCTTTTAAGGTGGATGAAAAGATAGGGTGGTGGTGGCAGGCAGTGCTTAATCCTTACTCTCATTATAATTGACTCAAAGAGAGAATAATATACACATTTAGGTGTAGAAATCTATCTTGACCTACAGAAGAATAGGAAGGAAGGGATGATAAAAGAGAGGGCTGAGAAAAGAGAGGATGTATTTGAAAGAAGTGGTAGAGAGAAGAAAAACACTTTTGAGGGAAGGCAGGGTGAAAAATGAAAGAGAAAACAGGGAAGGTTAGGATGAAGGGAAATAACACAGTAATTAGAATGTGAATGGGGTGAACTTACCCATAAGATGGAAGTTAATAGCAGAGAGTAGATTAAAAAGCAGAATCTGACACTATATTGCTTACTAAAAATATTTTTGAACCAGAGAGCTACATGCAGAGTAAAGGTAAGAGACTGGAGCAGAATCTATTATATTTCAGCTAAAGTAAAAACAAAAACAAATAAACAAACAAAAACAAAACAGGATAGCAAAATGATCTTAGACAAAGCATAAGAAAAAAATAGAGCTAATTAAAAGAGATAAGCAGAGAAACTTCATTTTACTAAAAGAACCCTAAGACAATGAAGTATCGATACTAAACATCTATGTATCAAATGGTGTGGCAACCAAATTCTTCCAGGAAAAGCTAAATGAGTTACAAGAGGAAATATACAGTCAGACTATACAATAGGGGACATCAACCTCTCCCTCTTAGAATTAGATAAATTTAACCACAAAATAAAGTATGGGAATGGGTTTGATCCATAGAGAGATAAATCAGTTACTGTATAAAATTAATAATTAAATTGCAGTCTTTAAAAAAAAATTAAAAGAATTTTCAAGGATTCCTTATTGCCTTTGTGATATATAAACTCCTTAGCCTGGCAAAGTTAAATCCCTGCACAAAATGTTTTCAGCCTACTTTTTTGAACATTTCACAAACTCTACACTCTGGCCAAAGTGGTCTTTTTATTGTTCCCCAAACATGAGATACTACCTTGGGTCTTGAATGCCCTCCCTTCTCTCAAGGTCTTACAATCATTAGCTTCCTTTAAAATCCAACTCATGTTTTCTCTCCTATGTAAAGTCTTTCCTTATCTTCTTAATTGTCATTTCTCATAATTAATATATTTCTTTATCCTCCTCAAATGTACTTTTATATACTTCTCTGATTACATTTGATCTTCTTCTAAGAAAGCAAATTCCTTGAAAACAGTCCTCTCTCCTCCCCACCTCCCACCTTGTACCATGCATGTAGTGGATACTTAATAAATGTTAGTTGTACTGGGTTATTGTAATATTCTCTCTAACATGTAATCTTCTCATGTTGGGTTTTTTTTGGGGTCTCTGGAGGTAGCCTTCGTTTCAGTTCAGTAATCACCCCAAATGCAGCCAGGAGTTAAAGCCCAAATCCTTTATTGTCTCCTTCAAAGTCTTGTTTCCTTCACTTGGGGCTCTGCTAGTTTTTCTGGAGGCCTTCTGGATCTTGGTTTCAGTGGAGAAGAGGAGGACCAGTTTTCTGGTCTTCCCTAGTTCTCCCCAACTGAATCCTGGCTGAGGCTCCGAGAACTTCTTTTTTTTTTTATTTTTTTTATTTTTTTTTATTTTTAATTTTTTATTTTATTTTATAATTATAACATTTTTTGACAGTACATATGCATGGGTAATTTTTTACAACATTATCCCTTGCACTTACTTCTATTCAGATTTTTTCCCTTCCTCCCCCAACCCCCTCCCCCAGATGGCAAGCAGTCTTATATATGTTAAATATATTACAGTATAATTTAGATACAATATATGTGTGTAGAACCGAATTTTTTGTTGCACAGGAAGAATTGGATTCAGAAGGTAAAAATATCAGTTTACACTCATTTCCCAGTGTTCCTTTTCTGGATGTAGCTGGTTCTGTCCATCATTAATCAATTGGAATTGGATTAGTTCTTCTCTATGTTGAAGAAATCCACTTCCATCAGCATACATCCTCATACAGTATCATTGTTGAAGTGTATAATGATCTTCTGGTTCTGCTCGTTTCACTCAGCATCAGTTGATGTAAGTCTCTCCAAGCCTCTCTGTATTTCTCCTGTTGGTCATTTCTTATAGAACAATAATATTCCATAACATTCATATACCATAGTTTACCCAACCATTCTCCAATTGATGGACATCCATTCATCTTCCAGCTTCTAGCCACTATGAAAAGGGCTGCCACAAACATTTTGGCACATACAGGACCCTTTCCCTTCTCTAGTAGTTCCTTGGGATATAAGCCCAGTAGTAGTATGGCTGGGTCAAAGGGTATGCACATTTTGATAACTTTTTGGGCATAATTCCAGATTGCTCTCCAGAATGGTGCTCCGAGAACTTCTAGTGGGCTTCTGTGTGGCAGTTAGTGTAACTATTATTTTCATTTTACAGATTAGGGCCCTGAGATTCAATTAAGTAAAGTGACTCTTAAAAAAAAATCTTTATTTATTAACCACAATCCTGATTACATCAAAACTTAGAAATACAACAATTTATAAGTACTCTACCATTGAGACAATAAGCCAGAAAAAGGGCAACATTCACTCAGGCTATAATATGAAATCTGTTAGGTCTCTCTTTTTCCTCTGTGGCTTGCACCCCACCATAATTTCCCTTGACACTTTCAACTCTTAAGTTCTTTAACAAATATCCTTTCTGGACCATATTTAATATATAAATATTTGCTGGCAACAAACTTTAGCTGGCTTAAGCTTACCATATACATATATCTTCCCACTGACTCTGTAGATTGTCATTTTACTTCTATATAAATGATAAAAGTATCAATAATCATAGGCAACAGCTTAGCCACATCTGTGTTGTCTACTAAAAAACAAAATGCAGGTCAGAAAGCATGTTGAACATGATGAAACCATCTGAAAACTGGCTTCTAAGATCCTGTCCAAATTTCTTTCCTTCCTTCCTTCCTTCCTTCCTTCCTTCCTTCCTTCCTTCCTTCCTTCCTTCCTTCCTTCTTTCCTTCCTTCCTTCCTTCCTTCCTTCCTTCCTTCCTTCCTTCCTTCCTTCCTTCCTTCCTTCCTTCCTTCCTTCCTTCCTTCCTTCCTTCCTTCCTTCCTTCCTTCCTTCCTTCCTTCCTTCCTTCTTTCCTTCCTTCCTTCCTTCCTTCCTTCCTTCCTTCCTTCCTTCCTTCCTTCCTTCCTTCCTTCCTTCCTTCCTTCCTTCCTTCCTTCCTTCCTTCCTTCCTTCCTTCCTTCCTTCCTTTCTTCCTTCCTTCTCTCCTTCCTTCCTTCCTTCTATTGGAAGCATTTCTTTCATTCTTTCCTTCCTTCTATTTCTTTCATTCTTTTATTTTTCCTAATTTTTCTTTCTTTCAAAACCAATACAATCTACAATGATTTTTAAAAAGTCCCCTAGCAGACTGAGATAAGGGTGCAGGTGGGGGTGGGAAGAAGTAACATGAAGATTCTCAAAAGGCATTCTAGTGTTTCGTGATTCACTCCCCCGTGTGGTCATTGGGCAAGTCTGGCTGGTATTCCCCTCTTGCAGAGCTCTGCATTTACAATGAGTCACAGATTGAAGCCCACATTTTATTTCTGACTCTTACTGAAGCTGGATTTGGAGGTAGTGGAATTCAGATGCACTTGAGATTCTAGGTCATTTTGGGTCAATAGGAATGCCACAGTTAAGATGAGGACCTGTTATTTAATATCCCAATTCAGAGACTGGAATTTTCTTAAGGAAACACATTCTCCTGGCATGAGTTCATTCAAGAGCTAAAGTTAAAAAGAAATGTTTCTTAAAAGTCTGACTTGGTGACTCTTTTTGAGGTGACATTTATAGCAAGGAAAGAAATTTGCTAAAGCCCTGGGTTCATCTTGGTCCGTTGGACTATTAATCTGGGACTGATCTTAAAGTTCATCATTTTATTTCACAAATTCTTTATTTGACAGGTGTGAACATTAAGGAAGGGCTCAAGTAGGTTGTATAAGGAGTCACAGCTTCTTAATGGCATGGGGTGGGGGTGGGAAGTAAGGATCCAGTTCTATAATTTCTTTGATGTGGGAAAGTCCTAGTGTGCAAATTCTCTCCATGGATGCAGTTTCAACTCAATAACTCATATATAATTTATAGTTTTAGAAAGTTACTCGAGGCATCAAGAAGTTAAATTTGTCAGTTCCAATAAACTTGTGATGGAGAGAGACGTCTGTACCCAGAGAGAGGACTGTGGGGACTGAGTGTGATTAACAACATAGCATTTTCACTCTTTTTTGTTATTTGTTTGCATTATTTCTTTCTCATTTTCGCCCTTTTGATCAGATTTTTCATGTGCAGCATGATAAATGTGGAAATATGTTTAGAAGAATTGCATATGTCTAACCTATATTAGATTACTTGTTTTGGGGGAGGAAATTGGGGAGGAGGGGAGAAAATTTTAGAACACAAAGTTTTGCAAGGGTGAATATTGCATGTATTCTGAAAAATAATAACTAAATTATTATAAAAATACAAATGATATTTCAGAATCATTTATATCATTTGATATCATTTATATCATTAAATAACTAATGAGTGCTGGAGCAGGAAATGAGCCCAAGTATTTCTGACTTTGAAGTTATATCCACTCTAACACAGTGTTTGCATGTGTGTGTGTGTGTGTGTGTGTGTGAAAGAGAGAAAGAAAGAGAGAAAGAGAGAGAGAGAGAGAGAGAGAGAGAGAGAGAGAGAGAGAGAGAGAGAGAGAGAGAGAATAATTTCAAAATGACTCCAGAGTTGTGAACCATTCTGGAAAACAATTTGGAACTAGGCCAAAAGGCTATAAAATTGTGTATGCCCTTTGACCCAGTGATAATACTGTCATGTATGTATCCCAAAGAGATTAAAGAAAAAGGAAAGGCACACATATGTTCATATATATTTCTGGAAAATACATGTCACACAGCTGAGCTCTTTTCAGTATTTGTCAATGGGGATGTGTGAAAGAATTGGAAATGGAGGGAATGCCCATCAATTGAAGAATAGCTGAACAAATTGTGTTATATGATTGTGATGGAGTATTATTGTGCTATAAGAAATGATGAAGGGGATAGTTTTAGAAAAGCCCAAGACTTATGTGCACCAATACAAAGGGAAGTGAGCAGAACTAGTAGTATATTATACACAGTAACAACAATATTATAACAATAAAACTGTGAAAGACTTAGCTACTTTATCAATACAGTGATCCATGATGATTTCAAAGAACTGGTGATGAGAAATGCTATGTACCTCTAGATAAAGAACTAAAGAGCTGAGTACAGATTGAAACATTTTTTCACTTTATTTTTCTTTCTTTCCTTTTATGTGCTTACTTTTCTTTGTACCATTCATGACTTCATATATATAATTGCTATCATATTGCTTGCCTTCTCAGTGGGTGGAGAAAGAACAATAAGAGGAAGGGATATAATTTGGAACTTAAAATTTTAAAAAAAGGCTAGAAAAATTTAAATAATGAGAAATTTAAACAATAACAACAAAAAATAACTCTAGAGGATGAATCAAGTATATCATTGAGACATTTTGTATTTGACTCTTGACCCTATTATTCAGTTCAAGAAAAGAGTGTCATAAGATCAAACTCATAAAATTTTATAACTAAAGCAGGAAGAATATCTTAGTGGTCCAACCTCCGTATCTTACTGGGTAAACTGAGGCTTGGATACATCCTGTGACTTGTATAGGGTCATACCACTATCCATCTCAACAGGGATCAAAGTTCATAGCTAAACAAATCCAAATAAAATAATTACTTATATATGGGTCCTCTCAGTGTAAATGGGGGGGAAAAGTCTGAGAAGTTGTAGAAAATAATAGCTGGATTAGGGGATCAAAAGTAGAGGGTAGTAATTAAAAATAATTTTAAAATGAAAGTATATTTTAATATCTTCATTAATTAGGAATTTTCACTAATCTATAATTTGTTCTGGGCTGGGAAATAAGAATTTGCTTAACAATTTGTAGAAAAAAACATTTTAAGGTGATATTAAAGTGATTTAAGAAAATAGACTCTTAATTGACCTTTCTATATTTGTTGTCAATCAAGCAAAAAGTAAGCCTTCTCTGTGCCCTGCACTATGGATGCACACAGAATGAAACAATCCTTAATTAGGAGGCACTTACATTTTAATGGAGAATACAGGTACATATATAAGTATCAAAAGAAAAAAAAAGACATAAATAAAATGAATACAAATAATAACAGCTTAGTTAAATACAAGATATTTGTAAATACTATAAAGCCACTAGAAATTATGGGAGTGGGATGAAAAAAAGTTTGGTGCAGACACCTTGAATGACATCTTGAAAGAAGGAAGGATTCTTTGAGGGGTTTTTCCAGTGAGGGATCAAATAAAAATTATCTTTAATAAGAACATATTAAAATATTAGCAGTTGAAATCAGCTTCTGAGATAGCTAAAAGGAATCTAAGAAAATAAAAGCCTGGAGATTAAAGGCGGTTAGCTACCAGAGTCATTGTTATTGCAGAAGCTACCTGTCCAAATCCTAAAAATGACTTTTATATGCTTCTGTTCCAAAGAGCCTCACGATTGGTTCTCAGATCAATCCGCCTGAAGGTCAACATAACTCAGACTACCTCAGACTTGCTCCAAAGCTGCTTCTCTCACAACAGAGAGAAAGCCAGTTTGACTGGAGTATAGCATATAGGAGCCCAAGTGTTATCTAAAAAGGCTGGAAATAGAGGATGAAGCTGGTTGTGAAGGGCTTAAAAAGCTAGAGGAATTTAATATTTCATCTCAGGAGCAACAGGGAGAAACAGCAGTTGAGTAGCTGTGTGGGGCTGGAGCAAGAAAAAGACACAATGTTATGAGAAAGAGACTATTTCATACATTCATCCATACAACTTTCAAATGCCTGCTATATGCCTAGTTGTTCCTCTCTGTGACAAACAATGGGTTGGTAACCTACTCATAAAAAAATAAAAACAATCAGAAAACAAAGCCCTTCCTCATCTCTACGGCCCCCAGTAGCCCCAACATCCCCTTCACTTGTGGTGAAGAAGAGACACTTCATGTGCATTCAGGAGTGATCTAACACTTTCTCCCTGGATTTTAAGGGAATAGGATGCAACAATGAAGTACTTGATAAAGAAGGTACATTTCCAGACATTTACCAGGAAAGTTTCTTGTAGGAGTCATCTACCTCTTGTGCTTGAGGTGTTTATTTGTTGTGTTTCATATGGCTCTGGAAAAATGCATGTCACACAACTGGACTCTCCCCAGCATCTGTCAACGGGGATGTCTGAGGCTGAGGGGCTGTGTGTGGTCAGAGCTTGACAAAAACTATCTCTGTCTTTGATACAGTGCTACCCCATCCTAACAGCCATTCTTCACCACGATTTCCTGTCTTCCTGTCTTGGGTGGCTGTGTGCGACATGGGGTTTGGTTAATAGAGCATTTCCTGAAATGGGCCTCCTCTGATCAGATCAGGTATTTTTGTCAAAAAAGACCCCGGCTCAATAGCTTGTTTTCTATGGCCATTTAAAATCAAGAAACAGATTGTCTGTGGCCATGGTGTGGTTCCCCTTGGTTAATGTCTGAATCAAATATTCAAACATTCAGTGTTTTATCATTCATTCCTTTATTTATTTAGATTTTTCTTTGCTTTAAATGCAACCCTGCCTTAATCACTGAATGAATGCAGCCCCAGTCAAACTGAGACTTGTTAAAGACCTTACCTTAAAAAGTTCAAGGAATGCCATTGCATCCAGGACCATCTTCAACCATGCTGATATATATCTGGCCACTGGACCCAGTTGGCTCTAGAGGAGAAAGTGAAGCGGGTGACCTTGCCCAGCCCTCCCTCACTTAAATCCAATTCACTTGCATGTCACTGCATCATCTTCCTGATGTCACGGTTTTGAAAGGACAAATAATAATTTGTAACTATGCTAGTTACTGAGAGTCTTCTGACTAGGGGTTGGGAGGATGAAAGTTATAGAAATAGATCCAAAGAGCCCCATTCCTTTAAAAAAAAAAAAAGGTGTTCTCAATCTGGGATCCACAAAAAAGTCTCAATAACTCTTTCAGCATAATTGGTTTCCTTTGTAATCCTACTGTATTTTATTTTATCCATTTTAAAACATAGTTCTGAAAAGGGTTCATAGATTTCATCAGCCTGCCAACACCCCTTGTCTAAAATGATATTCCCAGTTTAAAAGGATAAAAACTAATTGGAAAAAATGGAAAGACCAAACTGGTTTCAAAGTACCAACAACCAAAAATAGAGAATGGGAAAGATGAGACTATTTTACATGTAAAAAATACATGCCGGGTTTAGAGAACTCAAAAGTCAGCATGATTCAATGATGGGCCCCAGCAACCAAAAAAGGCCAGTATGCTCTTCATCTGCACTAAGAGAAGACTGGCCTGGGCTTCTTGGTTCCACTCAACTCCATCCTGCTCACATCACGTGCAGTGTACTGTGCTCAGCAGGATTTCAGGAAAGACATGGACAAGTGGAAACACATTTAGGAGAGGGTGCTTGGATGATGAGGGCACAAAAAACATGCTGGGCAAGGATGGGTGCAAGCAAGCAGGGATACTCACCCTGGAGAAGAGAAGATTAGTGACTTTTGAATAATTGAAAGATGTGAAAGACAGATGAATCTTGTTTTCCTTGCCAAAGGAGCAGAAACAAGATTTGGTCATGGATGGTGCAGAAAGATAGTTTTTGGTTCTGGATAAAGAAATCTTTTACAAAGAGAGCCATCTAAAAGGAAAGAAAGGAAGGAGAGGAAAGAGAGGAAAGGAGAGAAGGAGAGGAGAGGAGAGGAGAGGAAAGGAAAAAGGAAAGGAAAGGAAAGAGGAAAGGAAAAAGGAAATGAAAGGAAAGGAGAGGAGAGGTGAGGAGAGGAGAGGAAAGGAGAGGAGAGGAAAGGAGGAGAGGAAAGGGAGGGAGGAGAGGAGAGGAGAGGAAAGGAAAGGAAAAAGGAAAGGAAAGGAAAGGAAAGGAAAGGAAAGGAAGAAGGAAAGGAAAGGAAAGGAAAGGAAAGGAAAGGAAGGAAAGGAAAGGAAAGGAAAGGAAAGGAAAGGAAAAGGAAAGGAAAGGAAAGGAAAGGAAAGGAAAGGAAAGGAAAGGAAAGGAAAGGAAAGGAAAGGAAAGGAAAGGAAAGGAAAGGAAAGGAAAGGAAAAAGGAAAGGAAAGGAAAGGAAAGGAAAGGAAAGGAAAGGAAAGGAAAGGAAGGAAAGGAAAGGAAAGGAAAGGAAAGAAAGGAAAGGAAAGGAAAGGAAAGGAAAGGAAAGGAAAGGAAAGGAAAGGAAAGGAAAGGAAAGGAAAGGAAAGGAAAGGAAAGGAGAAAGGAAAGAGAAGGAAAGGGGAGAGGAGAGGTGAAGAGAAGAGAGGGGAGGGAAGAGGAGAGGAGAGGAGAGGGGGAGGGAGGGGAGGAGAGGAGAGGAGAGGAGAGGAAAGGAGAAGAGAGGAAAGGAAAGGAAAAGAATGGAGAACAGAGGAAAGGAGAGTAAAGGAGAGGAGAGAAAAGAAGAGAAGAGGAGAGGAGAGGAGAGAAAAGTTTTCAACAATTTGAACTTTCTTAAGTAGACTGAAATGGGCCCAAGATGAGCTGCCTCAGGAGAGTCATCTGCCTCACAGCCCCTTTCCCCTAATTAATGATTCATTTTAGAGGAGAGGCCCACTCTTCTGTGGCTTGGGCTGAATGACTCTGGATATTGGTCCCTTTTCTATATTCTATATAGAATTAGTCTAGATTTGAGATTTTGTGCTCCTAGGGTACCCAAGGTCACGTAGTTAGAAAGCATCAGAGTGGACATGATTCTCTTCAATAATGAGATGATTCAAACCAGTTCCAATTGTTCAGTGATGAAGAGAGTCAGCTATACCCAGAGAGAGAATTGTGGGAACAGAATATGGAACACAACACAGTATTCTCACTCTCTCTGTTGTTATTTGCTTTACATTTTGTTTTCTTTCTAAGTTTTTCTTTTTCTTTTTTCTTGATGCAATTTTTCTTGTGCAACAAGATAACTGTATAAATATGTATTCTTATATTGGATCTAACCTGTAATTCAATATGTTTAATATATATAGGACTAACTGCCATCTAGGGGAGGGGATGGGGGGAAGGAGGGGAAAATTTGGAACAGAAAGTTTTGCAAGGATCAGTATTGAAAAATTACCCATTATATGTTTTGTAAATACAAAGCTTTAATTAAAAAAAAGAAGTACCAGAGACTAGATTTGAATTCAAGTCTCATCCTAGCACATTATCCACTGTACTGCCTAGCTTCTTATTGTCATTTTTCTCAATACTGTTCTTTGCAAAGTTCTTAAATAAGTTGTGTTCAGTAGATGTTATATTCTATCTAAAAATATGTTTGAGGCAGCTTAGGAGCATAGTAGATAGAACACTGGGCCTCCTGAAGGCAGAGAGACCCGAGTTCAAATATGGCCTCAGATACTTACTAGTTTGGGCAAATCATTTGACCTCTATGAACTTTAATTTGTTCTTTTGTCAAATAGCATCTATTCTATTTTATTTTTTGGTGCTTTAAAGTTTGTTTTTTTTGAAAGCTTTTTATTATTAAAACATATGCATAGATAATTTTTCAACATTGACCCTTGCTTAGCCTAGCTTCAGATTTTCCCCTCCTTCCCCCTACCCCCTCCCTTAGATGGCAAGTAATCCAATATATGTTATACATGTTAAAATATTTGTTAAACCAATATGTAACACCTATTTTATAAAGTTGTTGTGAAGATAAATATTGATAAAGCAGTTTGTAAATCTTAAAATGCTATATAATCCTATTTATTATATGATGATTATTCATTATTATCCTTTTCTTCTTTTTTGTATCCCCAGTATTTATCAGTGTCTGACATATGGTAGGTGCTTAATAAATGTTTATTGATATTTTATTACATAATGGCATATTATTATATTACATAGCATAACATTTATACAATATATTATTTTTATTATATAAATGCTGTTATATCTAAAATATATATTATATTGTATATGAAAACTGTTACTAGTTGACTAGTAGTATGCAAGATGTAAAAAGTATCAGCTAGTTCTGAATAGTAGAACTGTTTGAGAAGTGTATCATCATTAGCACTGATGTCATTACCCAAAGTACATGAATGAATTCAAGCTTGATGAGAAACAGCAGGGGGATAATGCAGTTCATAAGAACAATGTTATTCATTTGAAAACTTTCAAGCTGAAACCAACAGGGTATCTCATGTTGCCTGTCCATCATGAGTCAAGTACAAAGGTCCAGCGGGAGGAGGGGAAAATCCTGTTATAAAATAATTGAAACCTAGCCTACCTCTTAGTACCATTGCCACTTAGGCATTGACAATTTAAAATGTCAAAGGTTCTCCCAAATTCAATCACTCTGCCTTTTGGGGGTATTTGCGTGCACATATCCTTCTGTTCTCAATTCATCGAAATGTAGGAAAGTGCTCTCAGGGTGGAAATTCAGTAATCATGGCTCAGTGGAAGCTGCAGCTAGGACATGCCTTGATAGTGAGAAAGCTGAGGGCCCTGCAATGTGTGGGGATCATATTACTGCTGGCTAATAGGGATTAAATGAGGCTGATTATAGGTTGGCCCTTGGGGGTGGGGGTGGGGAGGAAGGTATTTACTGTGAGTTACTGAAACCCCATGAAAATACTGTACCAGAAAGGTTTGGGGATATTTTGTTAGTTTGGATGTCAGAGATAAGAAAGAGGAAGCAACAGAATGTTAAAGGTTATTTATATGGGTAAATCAGGGGAATTTTCTAGATTTGGTTTTAGCTAGATTTTAAGAAAGAATTTATTAAAGTCTCACGAGCACTTAGTTAACAGTGGGTAGAGTGTTGGATCGAGGCTAAATCACTTAACCCTGTTTCCCTAGGCTTCCTCATCTGTAAAATGAGCTGGAGAAGGAAATGGCAAACCACTCCAGTGTCTTTGCCAAGAAAACCCCAAATGAGGTCATGAAGAATCTGAAACTACTGAACAACAACACAAGTGTCATGTTATTCTTGCAGATGAGATGGAGAGATGTGGACTCGATGATGATTTAGTTCAGTGAATTCAGAACTGGGGGAATAGCTAGTCCTATAGAGTTGGTACTAATGTTTCCATTCCAGGTTGGGAGAAAAAGGAGGTATCTTGCAGTTTAGCACAGTGATCTGTGTTTAGTCCTATGCTAGTCATCATTTTTTATTAATGTTAATATAAAGGCATAGTATCAAAGCTTCAGAGCTGAAAAAACCTCAGGGATTTGACCTCAGAGATTTTTGTGTCATAGACCTTATTGGCAGGGCAGTGTGATAAGTCTGAACCTTTCTCAGAATAAAGGTTTTAAGTGAATAAAACAAAACATATAGGATTATAAAGGAAATTAATTATACTGAACTACTCTATTTTCTATCCCTCTATCTTCTTATCTATCTATCCATTCATCCATACATCCATTTATCTATTTATATCATTTTTCTATTATTCCTCTATTCTTTTCTCTCTCATCTATAAACTAATTCATGTTTCCAGATTAAGAACCTATAGTTTAACACTGTCAATATCTAAATTCAAAAAGTCAGATCTAGAGTTAAGTGATTGCCCCAAGGTGCAAGCTGCAGAATTGTAATGTTCATTTAGATTCTTTGACTGCAAATACCTCACTCTTTCATTATGCCATACTGTTTTCCTTTGTGAATGACCACAGAAAATTCATAGGCTTTCAGTCAGTATCCAAAAACAATCCAGAAAGATTAGAACATGCAGTAGATAAGACTGGCCCTGGAGTTAGGAAGACCTGAGTTCAAATCTGGCTTCAGACATTTACTAGCTATGTGACTTTAGCCAGGTCACTTAATCCTTTAATTTTAAACACTTTAACAAAATAAAGAAAGAGAAAGAAAGGAAGAAAGAAAGAAAGAAAGAAAGAAAGAAAGAAAGAAAGAAAGAAAGAAAGAAAGAAAGAAAGAAAGAAAGAAAGAAAGGGAAAGAAAGAAAGAAAAGAATGAAAGAAAAAAGGAAGGAAGGAAGAAAGAAAGAAAGAAAGAAAGAAAGAAAGAAAGAAAGAAAGAAAGAAAGAAAGAAAGAAAGAAAGAAAGAAAGAAAGAAAGAAAGGGAAAGAAAGAAAGAAAAGAATGAAAGAAAAAAGGAAGGAAGGAAGAAAGAAAGAAAGAAAGAAAGAAAGAAAGAAAGAAAGAAAGAAAGAAAGAAAGAAAGAAAGAAAGAAAGAAAGAAAGAAAGAAAGAAAGAAAAAAGAAAGAAAGAAAGAAAGAAAGAAAGAAAGAAAGAAAGAAAGAAAGAAAGAAAGAAAGAAAGAAAGAAAAAGAAAGGGAAAGAAAGAAAAGAATGAAAGAAAAAAGGAAGGAAGGAAGAAAAAAGAAAGAAAAGGAAGGAAGGAAAGAAGGAAAGAAAAAAGGAAGGAAGGAAGGAAAGAAGGAAGGAAGGAAGAGAGAGAGAAAGGGAAAGAGAGAGAAAAGAGAAAGAGAAAAAGAGAGAGAAAGAGGAAAGAAGGGCTATTTGGATTAAAGAATCAACCTCAGAAGTATAAGAGAGGAGTTGAGGAAACAGAGTTGTATAAAAAAAGACCTGAAAGTTTTAGTGGATTGCAAATGGAATATACAACATGGCAGCTAACAAAAGTTATTGTGCTGATAGGCTACTTTAACAGAGACTGAGTTGCCTGGATCCAGAAGGAGCTAGTCTAATTGTACTCTGCCCTCCTTAGACAACATCTGGAACACTGTATTTTGTTCTTAGGGTCATGTTTTATGAGGAACATTGATAAGTTGCAGAATGTTGGTAGAGGATGACAATGGTGATGAAAGGTCTTGAAATTATGCTATTTCATACTAGAATTAGGGATATTTATACTGAAAAAGAGACAACTTGGGAATAGTGATGGGAAGGACATAACAAGTAGCTATCTTTAAGCATTGGAAGGAATGTTATGTGATATGGATCTACTCTATTTGACCCTAGAGGGTAGAATTAGAAGCAAGGGATGAAAGTTACAATGCATGTATATATGTAATACATATGTGCACATGTACATATATGTGTATACCCATATTTTAAAATATAACAAAATGTATCAAAACAACACAACATAACATGACATGAACAAAACAACACATGATACTATAATACGATACATTATACAATATAATAAATATAACAATATATTTAATAACAAATGCTTTCTAACAACTTAAGCTATACAAGAGTGCAAGGGGGCTGCCTTAGGAGATAGTGAATTCCCCTTAATTATGTTCCCCTTTACAAAGAGATTCTTGGTCAGATAGAGCTGGGAGTTGATTTTTCTTTCTAATTCCAAGTTCCTTGCAAGAGCTTCATTGACCAGTTTCTGATATTTCAAGTGACTTAATGACAAATATCGCCATCTAGTGACACACTCTTAAAATTTAACCTGGCTTTCTTCACCTTGAAACTTCAGCAGGACTTTTTCTGCAACAAGACTGAGAAAATTTTAGAGGTTCCAAGAGAGAAAGCATTCACTTGAACCTCTGTTCTAAATATATGCAAGGTCTAAGTTGTGTGTTATGGACCAAGAAGAGATCTGAGGTCTATCCCCTTGATATGATGCAGTACCCTATCCTAATCATCCTAATTGAAGGAGAATGTAAAAGTAGAACTTTTAAAAATTACTCTCTGGGGAAAGATATTAGAGAATCTTCCTTACTAAACCAATTTCTAGTAGGTTTATTAACATGCTTTGTTGTCTATTGACTGATCTCTTAGTTTAGACCAGGTAGCCTGCATTAATTTGCAAGGTAGACTATAAGACAATTAAGTTTTTTTTTTTTTTAATTATAGCTTTTTATTTACAAAACATATGCATGGGTAGTTTTTCAACACTGACCCTTGCAAACCTTATGTTCCAGCTTTTCCCCTCCTTCCTCCTACCCCCATCCCCACATGGCAGGTAGACCAATACATATTAAATATGTTAAAATATATGTTAAATACAATATATGTATACATATTTATACAGTTATCTTGCTGCACAAGAAAGAACGGATCTAGAAAGAAGGTAAAAAAAAACCTGAGAAGGAAAACAAACATGTAAGCAAACAATAACAGAAAGAGTGGAAATGCTATGTTGTGGTCCACACTCATTTCTCATAGTTCTCTCTCTGGGTGTAGCTGGTTCTCTTCATTACTGAACAACTGGAACTGGTCTGGATCATCTCAGTTAAGAGATTTAAGACAGTTAAATCTTAAGTTAACATTTTTTGATGGCTAAAAGTATATGTAGTCCAGTGTTGAAGATGAAGAACTCATTTGGTTTGCTCAGATTGTTGGGGATCTCTCACCTGAATGATTCAGGTGGCACGTGGAACTTTGTTTACTATCTTATTCATCCAGTATATATTTGGAATTGAATAGTTCCCCTAGTATCTTTGGCTGAGCAATTTCCTTTTTGAAATTTGCCCATATTGCCTCTATTTATTTGTACTTAGCTTCTCGGTTCAGAACTTCCAAACAGAGATATGGTCTGCAAATAGCAACTGGGCTTAAAAACCCAGGAAGTATTCATGGGTACACAGTGTAGAAAGGCTGCACTGATCTTTTTAGCTACATCTATGTTTACAGATAATAATCAAATTGAATGTACAAGTGAATGATATCTGAGGTCTAGCTATATGGCTATACTTATTTACATTCACAAACACTCACAGATTTGAGTACAACTGTACAGTTACCCAGGCTTAATTTCTGTGTGCCAGTTAGTTTTGTTCCATTTCCTAAGTCTGGCCAGAATCAAATAAATATTTGGATGCCATTGGTCACAAGGAAAGGAACTCCCACCAGTCTATCACTATTGTTGGGGAAAACAATACAAAGTATATGACATGCTAATATTGGATCACACATCATTAAATTTAAAGGCCAATGTTTTATATACTTAAAATTGCTTTCCCTACTTAATCTTAGACCTTGGATGCTTGGCTTTTAAAACATATCGATCATTGGTGAAACTCTCCTTCCTCTCAAACTCTTAAATCCAGAGGCAGGTTCCATTTTAAGAAAGATGGCTTTTCATTTTCCCTTTTGATGCCTTTAGTACCTTTCAATGATCTCATGCTGCCTTCTGGTTACTGAGGGCCATCTATATTACTTGTTATTCAGTCATTTCAGTCATTTCTTTGTGACCTTGTTTGGGGTTTTCTTGGTAAGAATACTGAAGTGGTTTGCCATTTCCTTCTCCAGATCACTTTACAGATTAGAAAACAAAGGCAAACAGGGTTAAGTAAGAATCTGAGCCAGACTTGAATTCATGAAGGTGAGTCTTTCTGATTCTGGGCCTAGTATTCTAGCCACCATGTCCTTTATTTCACTAGAGTCCTTCATATTCTTAAACTCCATCTTTTGATCCTTCCAAATGAAATTTGACTACTCTAGGTAAGAGCTTATAAAAGTACATTTATATGGTATTTAAAAGTTGACTTGCTCAGGATCACATAGCCAGTGAATGGCAGAGCTAGGTACCATATTGAGATCTTTTGATTCTACTTAAGTGCTCTTTCTATTGAACCACATTATCTCCTTTCTTCTGATAAACTAAAAAATATTATATGCCAGTAGTGACTGGTCAAAATGGCAGAACCTGTCTTCCCACATAATTCTTCTAATAATAAAGAGCAATATTGGTTTAAGTAGTTATTGGGAAATTGAATGGGGAAACTACAGGGGGCCACAATTTGGTGATTGTCCAGAACAAGAACTGTGAAATAGGAGTGTGCCAAAATCATGGACTGTGCATCCTGGGTCCCAATCTAAACCAACAAGTCTAAATGGCCAGAGCTGATCTCAGAGTCACTCTCTTTCCTTTGTCAGCAGGAATACAGTTCCATTGCTTGGAACCCCAAGCACAGGACTACCCAGAGAAGATTGTATATGCAGTTTTTTTCCCCAGGACCATAGTTCAGAGTTCTTCCAGAGAAGCTGAATAATAGACTCAGTCTCAAGAACTAAGGCCAGAGCAAAAATGTCAAAATTGTGATGGTAAGTAGACTCCAAAGCTCCAATTGGAAATGCTTAACAAAATAAATAAAAAGGCAATGCAACATAGGTCCAAGTCAACATATAGACTATAGAAATCCATTTCTTTTTGAGATCACAAGGTTAGAAGAAAAGCTTAAGAGCTATTATGAGGCTAAGAATGAATAACATTCAAATTCAGAGAACAATAATTCTGAAATATTTAAAGTAAACATAGAACATATAATTATAGAACAACAGCTTGCTCACAAGATCGATTATAATGATGAGTTTTTAATAATATTAGAAATGAAATCAGAGTAATAGAGGAAAGAATTATAAAAGAAATGAGCTGTTAAGGAAAGATTTGGAAAGATAATTTAAGAACTTACATAAGAAGCATACATTTTATCCAAGTAACAAATCCCTGAAAATTAGAATGGACCAAATAGAAATTAATGATTCCGTAAGACAGTTAGATATATATGTATGTGTGTCTATATTTTGATAAGTAAAAAGTTTGAAAAAGTAGAAGAAAATGTAAGGTAGCTCATTAAAAAAAACAACAGAACAGCATGACCTGAAAAAAAGACCAAAGAGATAATTTAAGAATCATTGTACTCCTTGAAAGCCATTGTTAAAAAAAGACAAAAGCCCTATACATAATAATTCAAGAAATCATGAAAGAAAACTGCTTGGATTTCTTAGAACCCCAAATCAAAGTTAAAATAGAAAGGATCCTGCCTATTACCTTTTGAAAGAAATCCCTTCTGAAGAGATCATGGTTAAGATATATTAAAAAAAAAACACACTCACAGGATCATGAGTCCAGCCATTTATTACTCATAGGCATGCAAGTATACAGCTCCTATATAGCTCCCTAGCTCTTTAGTCCCATAAACACATGAAGAATAACTGCTTGGGCATACTATGGGATGGGTATTCTGGGTCTCTGCCTTTATATCTGACTGTGGTTGCTGGGCAGATTCACAGGACTTAGTGGGAAGATGACCTTAGGGGCAATTAATTAGTGGATGGTGGACTTTGACTCCTGATATCAACCACAAGGGCACTGTGATTATAACATTTTGCCAACCTCATATACTAGGATTGGATCAAATTTGTTAAAGTGATAGTTTGTTAGCCTAATATTCCTAATCTTAGATGTAAGTGATCAAGACAATTATTGGCTATGTAGGAATTTGCAATAGTTAGGTGGGTCAATCAGTGGTCAAACATAGTGTCATTTCTATGAGCTAGGGCCTTGCAATAGGCCATTATTAACAACACCAAATTTAAATTCCCAGGAATGTTTTAACCCATATCTATCTTTGGATATATTTGAAAAAATTAAATATTATAAGTCATTAAAAAAATCATCACAGCAAAAAACTTCTCCCCAACTTTCCATCTTATTTGACTCCTTCTAAGACTTTTGCTGGCTTTACAATTCTCTTAGGGATACTTGGGGATCCTTTTAATTTCTAAGTCAAAGAGGAAAATACTGTTAAACAGCTAGAAAGAAAGAGTTCAAATAATGAGTAACCATAGTCAGTGTCATGCAAGATTAATGGACAATGGAATATGAGATTCTGAAAAATAAAAACAAAATTGGTCTACAACCAAGAGTAATTTGTCCAGAAAATTTGAGTATAATATTGCTAGGATCCTACCCTCTTCAACTATAAAATGAGCTAGAGAAGGAAAAGGAAAACTATTATCTTTGCCAAGAAAACCCCAAATGAGGTTGCAGAGTTAGACATGGCTAACAAATGACTGAACAATGATAAGCACTAGATAAAAAGACCAGCACTGAGCAGAAATTTTGAAATACAAACATAGGAGAAAAGATGAATATAAAAATTTAAATACAAGTGAGCAATCAGAAAAGAAGCTACAAGGATGAGTGTTTATGTGCATTCTTACATTTTAATGGGAAGGTGGAGGAGGAGGTGATACAAGTATCCCCAAGAGAATTGTAAAGTCAGCAAGGGTCTTAAAAGAAGTCAAATAAGATGGGAAGTCAGGGAGAAATTTATTGTTGTGATGATCTTTTAAAAATGATTTATAGTATTTTATTTTTCTATACATGCAACGATAGTTTTCAACAATCATTTTAGTAAAACCTTGTCTTCCAAATTTTTCTCTCTCCCCTCCCCCTTAGATAGCAAGGAATCTAATATGGGTTAATCATCTGCATTTCTTCTAAACATATTTCCATATTCATCATGCTATACAAGAAAAATCAGGTCAAAAGGGAAAAAATAAAACATGAGAAAGAGAAAAAACAAACATGCAAATCAACAATAACAAAAAAGGTGAGAATATTATACTTTGATCCTGTTGTGATGAATTTAAAAGTAGAAAGGAAAAGAAAGGAGAAAAGGAAGAAAATGGAAGGAAATGAAGGTCTCACCTAGAAGTCTACAAAAATGAAAATGGGATGAGGAAAGAGGGTATCGCCTGAATCTCACTTTGACATTCAGATTGAGACAGAACCAAGTGAGCACAACCAGGAGAATAATTTCTGCTGTAACATCATAATACAGATGAACAGTTTTTGGAAGATTCAAGAATTCTAGTTAACACAATGATCCTCCATGACTCCAAGGGACTCATGATTAATATGCTGCCCATTTCCTGGCAGAGAAGGGAACACCTAGATATGGAGAGTAAGGTACGAACTTTTTAATATGGCCAATATGGGAACTTGTTTTTCTTAACTTTGCCTTTTTTTTTTGCACTTTTTTTGGGGGGAGGCAATGATTTTGTTTTTTCCCTCCCCACAATGGGGAAGCAGAATATTCTAGGAAGTCATAGCCTTCCAATAGAGCTATTTTCCTTTTTTAACATTGGCCAACTGAACTGTTTTCCTCTTCCTCTCTACCTGAATAGATTCTACTGAGAGGTAGTCACTGAGGGGTTCCCTCTCTGCAGGCTCATCAAGGTGAAGTAGTTTCTCCTACCCCAATTGTATCATCTGTGGAATGGTATAAAAAGTGAGCCCCAACCTCTCCACTCCTAGATAGGGCTGCAAATTAGGTCCTTCCAGCCATGACTTAATTTCTCTTGAGCTTTTTTTTAGGAAATGGGTCTAAGATGGAGATGCAAATCAAGGTGCTCATCCCAAGGAAACTAGCTTCTCCCCTTCTTCCATCAATCCCCCCACCCTTTTTTCCTCAGAAAGTCCAAGTATCAGTGGCCCTTTAATTTTACCACCCTGGTTCAAATATTCCAACACGAGGCAAATGAGCTCTGATTGCCTCATCCAATTTCTGTCTCTAACAGTGCCTAAGCTATTTCTAGGGCAACACATATAAATATGGTGGGAATTTCCAAGAAACTATTGGGGAAAGAATTGAGGGACTTGGAGATTTTTTTGTACTTCCCAATTCCTATTGTTTACAATGCGGTTTTATATCCAGACTGTGCTCTTGGAGTTCAGGCACATTCAAACATAGTCAATTGACACATCTACTCCCTTTGGGTTTATTTGGTCCTTATTTGACTACAGTTGTTTCTATCAGATAACATCTTAGACACTGAGAAAAAACGATTAAAAAGTCTATAAGAATTATCAGTGTCCATGTGTTTGTGATTCATTGACATTTACTTGGAGTTGCAAACATCCATGATTTCATTCCTATGAACAGAGTGCTCTTACCCATTATCCCCTTTTTTTTCCATCTCCACCCCATAGTTTGTTTCTTAGATGGCTTCATGAAGTGCTGAGATAAAATAAATACCTTATAATCAGTCTTCTTAGCATCACATATAGAGAAGTAGGAGGGACTTTAGTCTATTCTCATTTCACAGGAGAGATAAGTAAGATCCAGTGTGCTTAAGTGATTTACCTAAAGTCACATATAAATAGTGAGGGGGCAGACCTAGGATTGAATCTCCAGAGACCAGGCCATCAGTACTAAAAAGGGTGTTACTAGATCAGAATAGAGTTAAGACATGTAGTCTGCTTTTAGTCTCCTTTCCACACACAGCAAAATTGGATATATTGTCCTTCATTGGGCTGAAATTTGAAGGCCTTGAAACATGTTGGGATTTTTTAAAATGTGAAATTCATTTGTCAGCCTTTGAAAACTAAGGGTAACCTGAACACAGGATTGAACAGTGAATAACTGGTAGAAGTTCTTGACATTTCAGGTTACAATTATTCTTGAATTATCTGTAAAAATATGATCAAGTGCTTTGGAAAAAGTTGTACCATATTGAGTTGTAAATTTAACATAGGGGCCTTCAAATAACTATTTGAAAAATTACTTCTTTTCTCTCTGCTCTTTCCCTTTTCTCCTTCCCACTAGTGATTGCCTTATCAAGTAGCCTGGGAACCTCCTATCATTGTGGGACTTTAAAATGCTTTAGAAGTTGTTTGGATAGCAGTTATACTCATATGTACTTTCCTGAAACCATGTGGCAAAATCATTGGGAATATCAGTGGACAAGTGCAATAGAAGTCAGTGGTGTGATGTGACAACCAAAAATGCCAAAACAATTATATATCGTGGCAACAGAGGGATGCCATGGGACTTGAAGGATGGCAATGGTAGTGCTGGTACTCTCCCCTAAACAAATCACACCCAGACTAACAGCTTTGATTCAATTTAGAAAATACATGGGCAAACTGAAACATATTTTGAATATTCCAGTACATGAAGAACAGTTAAAGGAACTGGAGGTGCTTAGTCCAAAAAGGAGTACTTGAAAGACTATTACAGGGAAGAAAGATTACACTTTGTCCTGGAATACAGAGCTAGAAGCAATGAGTATAAAATACTTGAGGCATACTTTGACATAAGGAATAAACTTCCTAATAATTAGTTCTTCAAAGATGGGAAACACTGCTCATTTCACTGGAAGTCTTCAGTTCAAGGCTAGAGAGTATAAAACAGATAAGGAGCATTGCTGAGGGAAGTCTTGGTTAATCCTTCTAACTTGGAGGTTCTGTCATTCTGTGATATATCTGATGGGTATTTTCCTAAATAACAAATCTTGGCTTACCTGACTTGAAGTCCAGAGTTCAGCCAAATCTAGTTTAGTTCAAAAGGTATCACTGGACTGGAACAAGGTTAAGACTTGTTTAACTTGTTTAACTTTATACTTATGCAAGGACACCAGATTAATTTAGAAGATTCATTCTCACTCAAGTGGAATTGGGGATGGCACTCTATGGGGATTCCAGACTAGCCCAGTACTTCATGCCCATTTAGATTTCTGGAAGGCATCAGAGGGCACTACCTTTAGTAGTCTTTTAGAACTGAGGTGAATAACCAAAGCATGTTCTGGTCCAAATCAATTCAAAACAGCCTTTTTTTTTTTTTTTTTACAAAAGGAAATTTATTTAAAAGATACAGCAAGAACAGAACTATAATTTTTTTTAAACAAAAAAACCTAAGAGATACATTCCCCTCTCTGGAGAGAGTTGACCCATTCTTTTTTTATATTTTTTATAATATTATCCCTTGTATTCATTTTTTCCAAATTATTCCCCCTTCCCTCTACTCCCTCCCCCCCGATGACAGGCAATCCCATACATTTTACATGTGTTACAATATAACCTAGATACAATACATGTGTGTAAATACCATTTTCTTGTTGCACAATAAGCATTAGATTCCGAAGGTACATGTAATCTGGGCAGACAGACAGTAGTGCTAACAATTTACATTCACTTCCCAGTGTTCCTTCTCTGGGTGTAGTTGTTTCTGTCCATCATTGATCAACTGGAAGTGAGTTGGATCTTCTCTATGTTGAAGATTTCCACTTCCATCAGAATACATCCTCATACAGTATTGTTGTTGAAGTGTACAGTGATCTTCTGGTTCTGCTCATTTCACTCAGCATCAGTTGATTTAAGTTTCTCCAAGCTTCTCTGTATTCCTCCTGCTGGTCATTTCTTACAGAACAATAATATTCCATAACCTTCATATACCATAATTTACCCAACCATTCTCCAATTGATGGACATCCATTCAACTTCCAGTTTCTAGCTACAACAAATAGAGCTGCCACAAACATTTTGGCACATATATGTCTCTTTCCGCTCTTTAGTATTTCTTTGGGATATAAGCCCAGTAGTAGTACGGCTGGGTCAAAGGGTACGCACAGTTTGACAACTTTTGGGGCATAGTTCCAAATTGCTCTCCAGAATGGCTGGATTCTTTCACAACTCCACCAACAATGTGTCCCAGTTTTCCCACATCCCCTCCAACATTCATCATTATTTGTTCCTGTCATCTTAGCCAATCTGACAGGTGTGTAGTGGTATCTCAGAGTTGTCTTAATTTGCATTTCTCTGATCAGTAAAAACAGCCCTTTCTTGGTTTCCTAAAAGATATTTCTTTTCAGATGCAAATTTTTTTCACAGTTGTAATTCTGGAGATAGATATTTCACACAGCCTCCCTCTTCAGTATTTGCCAACTTTATTGGGACAAACCTAAACAAACTTGGGCTTCACCATCCAAATAACTAGGTAAACAACATATCCTTAGCTAGAGTATGGGCAAGTCAGAAATATGAGAAACCATATCATCCTTTTTTGTCAATGGTCAAAGAAGAAATAAACAATATACCCCAAGGATGCAAAGAATTACCACCTAAGACCAATAATTATATCATTTACTATGTAATCATACACAATAGCTGCTCATCTCCCAAGGAATTTAAAGACCTGGACACACATATCTTAATTCTTCTAAGATCCATGTGAAGTTGTTGAGTAACCAGTATCTTTGTTTCCAAGTCAGAAGCCTGAGACATGAACAAATTAAGTGATCTATCACCATAGAGCCTGTAAGTAATTGATCCAAGAATAAAACCTGGATCTTTTGAATTCATAGTTTAATGCTCTATTCTTAGAGTTTTCATACTTTTTTTGAGGTCTGTCTATACACACATACACACACACAGATATACATATAGAAAGATAAAGATTATATATGTATGTGTGTATATGTGTGTATATATATCTATATATATAGATATATATACACACACACACATACATACACACACCTACAGGCATACCTCATTTTATTGCATTTTGCCTTTTTACACTTCACTGATACTATGTTTTTTGCAAATTAAAAGTTTATGCCTCTGCCAAACTTGGCAAATTTCTCAATATTTCATATTTTCATTATTCTATCTCATGATGATCTATGATCAGTGATATTTGATGTTATTACAATTGTTTTGGGGTAAATTTAATTGATAATTATATGTGTTCTGACTGCTCTACCAACTAGCCATTTCCCTACTCTTTCCCTCTCATTGGGTCTCCCTATTACCTGAGACATAACAACACTGGAATTAGGCCACATAATAAGCTTACAATGGCCTCTAAGCATTCAGATAAAAAGAAGAGCCAATCAATGAGGAAAATTTCATTGTTGTCTTATTTTAAGAAAATGCCACAGTCACCTCAGCCCTCAGCAGTTACCATCCTGATCAGTCAGCAGCCATCAACATCAAGGTAAGACCCTCAACCAGCAAAAAATAAAACAAAATTTTGACTCATTTGAAGGCCAGGTGATGGTTAGAATTTTTTTTCTTTTTTTTTTTTTTTTTTTTTTTTTTTTTAGTAATAAGGTATTTTTAAATTAAAGTATGTACATATATATTTAGAAATATGTTTTATTGCATGCTTAATGGACTATAGTATAATGTAAACATAATTTTTTAAAAGTTTTTTATTTTCACAACATATGCATAGATAATTTTTCAACATTGACCCTTGCATAGCTTTGTGTTTCAGATTTTCCCCTCCTTCTCTCCATCCCCTCCCCTATATGGCAGGCAATCCAATATATGTTAAACATGTTAAAATATATGTTAAATCCAATATATATAAACATATTTACACAATTCTCTTGTTGCACAAGAAAAATCAGATCAAAAAAAAAGAAAAAAAGAAAATGAGTAAGAAAACAAAATGCAAGTAAACAACAAAAAGAATGAGAATGTTATGTTGTGATCCACACTCAGTGGCCACAGTCCTCTCTCTATAGATGGCTCTCTTCATCAACAAGATCATTGAAACTGGCCTCAATGATCTCATTGAGATCCATGTCTGCAAGAGTTGATCATCATATAATCTTGCTGTTGCCGTGTATAATGATCTCCTGGTTCTGCTCATTTCACTTAGTATCAGTTGATGTAAGTCTCCCCAGGCCTCTCTAAAATCATCCTGCTGATCAGTTTTTATAGAACAATAATATTCCATAACATTCATATGTTAGGATTCTTGCAGATGTTATGGGCCAGAACTTGAAACAAGGTAATGTGCTTAGATCACACCTTTAAAGGAGTTCACTCATTGGTTCTGTAAGGAGTTCCCACAAGCCCATAGAGTACCCACAAGCCCATTCTCTGGGAGGATATAAGGAGCCAACATTGAGTGGGGGGGGGGTGAGTCTGGAGCGAGTGAAGGGGAGAACTTCAGGGAAGCTCGAGGAGATTCAGAGCTAGGATTTTAGTGGATTTGCAAGTCCAGCAGATTCACAAGTCTAAAGGAAAAGCCTGCTCATGGACTTCCAGGAGATTCACATCTAGGATTAAATTCTGGGAAACCCACAATCCTACACTCTTGGAGGCAGAGTCTGATTCATTCCCATGTCTACCTTCGTGCTGGCTGGAGGCTTTGGTTTCAGAGGGAGCTAGAGACTGAAGCTGGCTGGAGACATTCTGACAGGAAAAGATTCAAGACTTTGAAGGACACAATATAGGATCTGGACTTTAACTCCTGGCTGAATTTTGGGGATTATGGCACTGGAACTAAAACTAAGGCTGGCTCCTCAGAAGCTCCCCAAGAGATTTCCTCCCAGAGAATGATTGCAATTTAGAGAAAAATAGAACATCACATTCATATGCCATAACTTATTCAGTCATTTTCCAATTGATGGGCATCCATTCAATTTCCAGTTTCTTGCCACTACAAAAAGAGCTGCAACAAACATTTTTGCACATGTGGGTCTCTTTACCTCCTTTAAGATTTCTTTGGGATATAAATCCAGTAGAAACACTGCTGGGTCAAAGAGTATGCACAGTTTGATAACTTTTTGATCATAGTCCCAAATTGCTTTCCAGAATGGTGGTTCTGTTCTGCTCTCCAGAATGGCTGGTTCTGTTTACAGTTCCACCAACAATGCATTAGGATCCCAGTTTTCCCACATTCCCTCCAACATTCATCATTATCTTTTCCTGTCATCTTAGCCAATCTCAGATGTATGTAGTGGTGTCTCAAAGTTGTCTTAATTTCCATTTCTCTGGTCAATAGTGATTTAGAACATCTTTTCATATGATTAGAAAAGTCTTTAATTTCTTCATCTGAAAATTGTCTGTTCATATCTTTGACCATTTATCAATTGGAGAATGGCTTGAATTCTTATAAATTTGAGTCAATTTCTATATATTTTATAAATGAAGCCTTTATCAGAAATCTTAAATGTAAAAATGTTTTCCTACTTTATTGCTTCCCTTCTAATCTTGTTTGCATTGGTTTTGTTTGTATAAAAACTTTTTAACTTATAATCAAAAGTATCTATTTGTTGCTCAATTATGAGTTCCACTTCTTCTTTGGACACAAATTCCTTCCTTCTCCACAGATCTGAGAGGCAAACTATCCTATGTTCTTCTAATTTACTTACAATATCATTTTTATGTATAATTCAATCTTATCTTGGTATATGGTATTAGGTATGAGTCAACGCATAGTTTCTTCCATACTAGTTTCTAATTTTTCTAGCAGTTTTTGTCAAATAGTAAGTTCTTATTCCAAAAGCTGGGGTCTTTGAGTTTGTCAAACACTAGATTAGTGTTTAGTTATTGACTATTCTGTCCTGTGATACTAACCTATTCCATTGGTCACTACTCTATTTCTTAGCCAGTACCACAATAGTTTTGATGACTGCTGCTTTACAATATAGTTTTAGGTCTGGCACAACTAGGCCATCTTTGTTGGCATTTTTTTATTAATTTCCTTGAAATTCTTGACCTTTTGTTCTTCCCAATAAACTTTGTTATTATTTTCCCTAGTTCTGCAAAATAATTTCTTGGGAGTTTGATTGTTATAGTACTATATAAGTAGATTAATTTAAGTAATATTGTCATTTTTATTATATTCACTCAACCTATCCATGAGTACTTGATATTTTTCCAACAGATTAGATGTGACTTTATTTGTGTGGAAAGTGTTTTGTAGTTGTGTTTATATAATTCATAACTTTGCCTTGGCAGATAGACTCCCAAATATTTTATACTATCAATAGTTATGCAAACATACTTTTTATATGTATTGGGAAACCAAACAATTTCTATGACTCACTTTACTGTAGCATTAACTTTATTAAAGTGGTCTGCAACCAAATTTTCAGTAACTCCAAGTTATATCTTACTCAAAAAAACTTAGTATGCCTTCATCAGTTAATAAAATGTTGATGCTACGTAGATATACAGATGCATATGTAACCAATAATACTTAACTGGATCTGAGATCTCATTAATGTGAGTGCAGCTACCACAAATGCAGGTCATAATCTATTCATGCTTTTTCATCTTGGGTAATGTCCAGGTCCTCCACCAACTGTATAGTACAATTTTATTTTTCACACACAACTCTCCAAGGCCTAACTCCATGTCTTTGCTTTGGCTATTCCTCTGGGCCTGAAATACTATCCCTCCTTATTTCTTCTGCTTAGAATCCTTGGCTTCTTTTGAGACTCAGCTCAAGTACCATATATTTTATTTTATTTCCAAGTACATGTTTAAAATTTTTAAAAATAATTTAGAAAAAAGTTTTGAATTTCAAATTCTATCCCTCCTTTATTCCCTTCTCTTCCCACTTCCCTGAGATGATAAGGAATCAGATATAGGTTATACATGTGCAATCATGTAAAACATTTCCATATTAGCCATTTTGTACAAGAAGATTTGAATTAAAAAATTAAAGAAAATGAAAAATAGCATTCTTCAGTCTATATTTAGACAATATCAATTCTTTCTCTGGAAACAGATAGTATACTTTATCTTTAATCCTTTGGAATTGTCTTGGATCAGTGTACTGCTGAGAATAGCTAAATATTTCACAATTCCTCAAACAATATTGCTGTTACTGTGTATAATGTCCTTCTGGTTGTATTCACTTCACTTTGTATCAGCTCATGCAAGTCTTTCTAGGATTTTCTAAAATCATCCTGCTTGTTATTTTTTTTCTTTTTTGTTATTGCTTTGTCATCCTTACAAGACAAAAATATTCTATTATAATAATATACCACAGCTTGTTCAACCATTCCTTAACTGATGGATATCTCTCAATTTTCAATTCTAAGCCACCACAAAAAAGATGCTATAAATATTTTTGTATAAATAGTTCATTTCCTCTTTTTGGTTATTTTTGGAGTATAGACTTAGCAGTGGTATTGCTGGATCAAAGGTATGCAGTTTTATAGTCCTTTGGACATTTTGCTTTCCAGAATGGTTGGATCAATTGACATCAAGCACCATCTTCCAAAGGAGCATTTCCTAATCTCCTCAGAGATTCATTCTTCTAAGATTACCTTCAATTGTTCTGGAGAGCAGTTTGGAACTATGTCCATAGGGCTTTAAACTGTACATATCCTTTGATGCAGCAATGTCTCTAGTGGTTCTGTATCCCAAAGAAATTAAAAGAGGGGAAAGGACCCACATGTGCAAAAATGGTTATAGTACCTCATTTTGTGGTAGGAAAGAATTGGAAAAGGAATTCTCCATCAATTGGGGAATGGCTGAATAAGCTGTGGTATATGAAAATAAATGAATATTATTATTCTCTAAAAATGATGAACAAGCTGATTTTAGAAAGGCCTGGAAAAATTTACATGAACTGATGCTGAGCAAAACAAGCAGAATCAGGAAAGCATTGTATGTAGCAACAGCAAGATTGTGTGATGATCAATTATGACAAACTTTGCTCTTCTCAGTGATTCAATGATCCAAGGCAATACCAATAAACTTTGGATGGACAAAGCCATCTACATTCAGAGAAAGAACTATGGAGAGAATGTATATCAATACATGCTATGTTCACTTTTTTTTTCCTTTATCTTTTATTTTTTTTTCCTTCTGTAATATTTTTCCTTTTGTTTTGATTTTTCATTCCCAACATGATTCATAAGGGAATATGTAAAAAAATAACAAATGTATATATATAAACCCCAACAATTTTGTTTTTACAAGTAACTGGGGGAAATTAAATTAAATTATATCTACCTTGTATTTATTATTAGGTTGTGTGTGTTGCTCTGTACTCCCCAAAACTTTCCTCTTGCTTGGAATTTTTGGCCTAAATGAAGGCAATCCATTGACCTATTTATTAACAGCATATTCTTACTAATAAATGTTATTTGGCTCAGAGACCTGCCTCAGTTTATGCTTTTGTTAAATTCTAATTATGACTGTATCTACTTATATGCCTGCTGTCTCCTCTATTAGAAGCTAAGTTCTTTAAATGGAGGAAAAATTTTTACTTTTTTAACCAAAAAATGCTAATGTAGTTCCAGTCTGTGAAAAGAAAGACACCGTGTTCAGGAGGGATGTGGTAGTGGATAGCACCTAGTATGTAGTAGGTTGATTAATTGATTGATCTTCCTAAGGATTCCTAGTTTTACAACCTCAAAGTTCTCTAGACTTATGTCATGCTATAGTTTGTATTCCTCTCATAAAAGAGCCCAACTTGGTTCTGCTACATAGATAATATCCCACGAATCTCCATAATGGATACAGCCATTTAAGCGTTTCTCTCTTCAACTTTTCCAGAAAGGAAATACACTTGAGGTTGCTAAATAGCACAGTATCATTGAACTCAAAATGACCAAACAACTTGTGTTAATAGCAGAAGGCAAGCTCTAAATTCTTTACAGAATGATTTTAGTTCCTTTATGTTTGTTAGGGACTTTACTCCCCACCACTAGGAACCACATTCATTACCCTTTTCTTTCTTCAAGAAATATATTGTTAAGGAAATTCCCCTTCTCTCAATTGAAGGCCAAGTCTATAAATTCACAAATTGGAGTTACTCCCCAAAGCTAGCCCTACTCATAAAATCCTCTCTCCTCTAACTATAAGGCTGGAGTTCAGGGATGACATTTTCCAGGAGCTCCTTTGTTAGGAGGAGTTCCTAACTTTTTGTTAAGCCGAATGGGTGGCTCTGTTCCACATCTGTCTTTACTTTGAACCTTACAGTAACTCTTGACATTCTACCATTGTCTTAACTGCTACCATGTCTTAGACTGAAACAGAGTAGAATGATCAGACAGTCTTGAGTGTCTCTAGGAGTTTTCCTTTGGAGACATACAGTTTGCAGGGTGTTTTTGTTCCAAGGTTGTCCTTAACAACAGCATGGTGAGGGTACTGGGATAAGAAACAGCTCTGTGCTAAGGGCACCTTGTGGATAAGGGGTGGTTTCTCTCAAAGCAGTTTGTCCCATGATGATGGGAGCAAACCAATTCATTTTAAGGGGCAGCTCTTATCAGTGAAACAGTTTCCTGGAGGTGCTAAAGTTCATAGCCATATGCTGAAGATACAAACTCTCATACAAAAGTTCACTACCCTGAAAGCTTCTCACACTGATTTGGGAATTTCCTTGATTAATCCCCTCTGAAAGAAATTATGTCCTGACAAATACTCAGAAATAGCACCCTGGTAATTTTACATAAGCTCCCGAAACCAAACACCACCTGCAAATATCCCATGATTCCTTAATAAGCTTCTTTGGAAGACAGGTTGAAAGCCCCATTTCATCCAGGGGCTGAATTCTGGCTTAGAAGTTGCATTTAATTAATTTACTCTATTTTACATTTTTAATGTTATTTTTGCTTTTGTATTATGGTGAATTCTGGATGTATTCTTTAGCTTTTCTGTCCTCATTCCCACTCCCTAAATCAAAACCCGTTTTGTAGCAAATTAAAACAGTTGAGCAAAAACAATCATGAAAGCAACTAGTACAGAGTGCATATCTGATCACATATCTGACATTTGTGTGTATTTTGAAGCAAGATTCATTTACTATCTAATTTCTGGGAGCACTGTATTTTTGTACCTTTGTTTTTATGATTAAACCGAATCAACAAATCAATATCCACATAATAAAACCATAGTACCTCTGATTTTAAGTCTTTTCTTCTTCTTTATATAAAACATGTAGGAGTGAGACATTGGGTTTGCTGCAGATGGTAATTTATCCCTCCTTGCTTCTACAGGCTACAAAAAGAACAGGAACCTTGAAGCACTCAGCCATTCCATTTGAAGCCATAGTCCTTTCTCAGAAATATTTTCTAGCTGCCCCAATTTCCATTATCTTTTAAACATATCCTCACTCCTTTGTTTGTTTTGTTTCGTAGTTTCTTCAATATTATTGGGAGGATTATACCAAACTTTTGACTGTCCTTTCCCAAGTCTTTACTAATGTTTCTGATAACTGTTATGTCAGCTTTAGTGAATTTATTTGGTCCTGAAGATAATTAAAGAGAAAAGATCTCTTAAGTTTGTTTTGTTCAGTCATGTCTGACTTTTTTTGACTCTCATGTAGGGTTTTCTTGGCAGAGATAATTGAGTAGTTTGCTATTTCCTTCTCTAGTTCATTTTACAGGTGAGGAAACTGAGACAGACAGGGTGAAGTTACTCATCCTGAATCACATAGCTAATATATGCCCCAGGTCAGATTTGAACTCAGGAAGATGAGTCTTCTTGATTCTAATCCTGATACAGTGCCACCTGGCTTCTCCTTAAATCACAGAACTTAATTTCTAAAGGCTACACGAAGGATAATTCTAAAACAGATTGTTTTTTATGAGATTTACCTTCAAAGAATTCTTTATAACCTATCTTCCTCCCACATTGTATGAACCTCCTCATTCATTTTTAAGTTGTTTTTTTTTTTTTCTCTCTATCTCTCCTTTTACTTGCACAGAGTGTTCTGGGAATTCACATATATACCTCAACATGTCCATTAAGAAAAGTATCTGAATATCCAACTTGCTTCCCCAAATAGGATAGCCATATTGATAATCATAACCACTGATTAATTATTACTTTCACAGAACAGAGAGGGGAAATTACTCACCTTGCTCTAAAAATTAGGAAAAAATGACTTTTAATTCTGGACAACTATAGAGAGCTACAGAAACAGAAAAGGAGGGGGCAAAATGTGGAAATCTGAGGACCAATGAGAACACTAGGAGATAAAGAGGGAGTAAAAGGTTAGTGGTATGGAAATTTAGGGGTGGAGACCCAAAAAATTGTGAGCAGCTGAGATCTCTGAGACTTTGGAAGGTCAGCAGGCACATAGAGGAAGTAGCCCATGGCTTCCTTTTAAAGGAACAGGAAGAAAGAGGTCACATTATGAGGAAGTCAGTACTTTGGGTCTTTGTCCTATCTAGGAGTCCTCTCAAGTAATTAGGGAATTCCCAATCCTTAGAAGCCATGGGAAGGGCATTACAACTGGGAAATAGTTAAGTCTCAGGGCTTTATACAGTTTAGGGAAGTAATTCCCAGTTCTAATTTGGTGATACCTCAGAGAGTTCCCATTTATCTTTACTGAAAGGAAATTTTCAAATGAATTCTTCTATCATAATTATAATGCACTTGGATTCAAGTGGGTTTTCAATTATGCCATCCAGAAAATGTATATTGAGAAAAGGAGGTGGGTTAGTCATATAGCAAGAGTGCCCAAACAGTCTCAAGGTCTGACCCTATTAACTGGGTGTTGCAGTAGAAACTTGTAGGTAGAATAAATCTGAGTTCAAGTCTTCATTGAGACTTTTCCCAGCTGTGTGAAATTAAACTCTGCCTCAGTTTTCTCATCTGAACATGGAGATAATAATATCATCTACCACCCAAAGGTGTAAAGGTCATATGAGAATATATTTGTAAAAGTACTTAGAATAATGTAAATAGTAGGTATATAAACACTAGGCATTATTATTATTACTATTATTACTTCACAGGCGTATTAAGATAATATATGTCAAGTGCCATGTAAATACTATTTCTATGTTTCCTTCCTGATCAATATTCAGTGATTGCCAACTGTTTCCAGGGCAAAATAAAAATTTCTTAGCCACATCTGAAATCCTTTACTCTCCATCTTCAGTCTGCCTTCCCAGATTTTCTTTTACATTATTGCCTTTCACATATCTATATTTAAGCCCCAGTGGCTGACTATCATTCTCAACTCAACATTCCATCTCTTACTTTGATGAGTTTGATTCTGAAGACTTCCAAAATTGTGTTAGTGGTGAAAAGATTAAACTTTCAGAAGTTTCTAGGAAAAAAAAAACATTAGAAAGATTGTCTCTATTCTTTGTTAATTATGAAAAAAGCAGATATCCATCAGAAATGATGGGATCCATCTGTGTATATCCTTGCAACATATAGACTGCTTAGAAAGAAATCATATCCAAATTTGTGAAGATTAAATTTGCTGGATGTATTTGGATAGGCTGGGCTGGGAAGTCAGAAGTCTGGATGTATTTATTTTCTCAAATAAAAGTTTTTCACCCTTGTTACTGACCAGCTTTGTAGGTTCATGCCATGTGTATCATGTAATCATTGACCCCCAGAAAAGAAGGGACTCCCATCCATTTCTGACTTGGGGATCAAGTTCTGTATATCCTAAGCCTAGTGCTATTCCCAGCTAGAAATTGTGTGTTATTTTCCTTTCAAGCCTGATCTTTTGTTTCTTTTGAGATTAGTTTTTATTTCCCATCTTGGCTCTCTGATGTTTTTATTCTCTATTCTTTGCTCATTTTTCCATTCACTAATAGAATCACACATGTCATATACATTTGGCACCTATTGTATCCTGGGGCATACAGTCATTTGTATGTTAACACTTTATAGATCTGCTTTGCTGCCCATTTCTTTCCTGCTGGGATACGCTCAATTTTTCTTATGATGTCATTTATTCTGTTGTATTGACTTTCATTCAGACTCTGACAACTTTGAATGCTTCAACTGGCAAAATTACCTGGTATTTATTTTGCATCTATGTCATGTATATTTATTTATATTTCTACATGCTATCTCATCTGATAAAATACATATTCTTGGCAAGAATGACCTCATTTTTGTCTTTATGTGTTGGTTGTTAAGGGGATTCCTTGGGATCCTTGCAGTTAAAGGTGGCCATAACATTTCTAGAGGTTAGCAATTTACTGTCTTCCTTATAACCATATTGTTATTTTATTATTTATTATATTATATTACATTATATTATATTATATATATTAAATTATTATAAAATAATTTATTTTATTTAATGTGATGTTGAGTCAACTGCCTTGGGTCCTTGAGAGGAAGGATTCATTCATTCACTGTGTTCCCAGCTCTTAGCATAGTTCCTGGCAAATAGCAGATATTTAAAAAATGCTTGTGGTTAATTTACTATCAACCAATAAATTGAATGAGCATGAAAAGTAGGGACAAAATCCACACTATTTATTATGAAAAGGGACAACACATTTATTAGCTGTATGATCTTCTTTGCTTCAGTTTCCTCATCTGTAAAATGAGTTAGAGAAAAAAAAAATGGTAAACCAGCTCAATATCTTTGCCAGAAAACAAGTAGACTCCAAATAGGGTCACAAAGAGTTGGACATGAATGAAAACAAATGAACAATAACAATAAATATATTTGGGGGAGACAGTGATGAGTTACTACATGATGTATAAAAATTTATATATATATATATGTATATATATATAAATTATAGATATATAAAATTTTAGCCTCAATAAAGCATTTAATTTTAATTTAATAAAGCCTAATTTTAATTAATAAAGCCTAATTTTAATTAAGTATAGATGGAGATATGCAAATATATTGCTATTTATTTATATTTTCATGTAACATATCATATAATATGTTATATATATGTATATATATATCATATACACATATTTTGCCAAGATATAAGAATACATATATATTTCTTTTAAAAACTAACTAAATAGAACAATTCATAGTATTTTTATGCACTCTTTTCTTTCTTGTTCTTTGCTCATTTCCCATTCTAATGCATCGTCCTGGTCTTTATCAGTCCTCTTTAGAATCTCCTCATCTTACAAGATCACATCAACCCTGAAATGTTCACATCTGCAGTGTCCTTTGCCCTACCTCTTGATTAGAGAGGGGTGGGAGATGGACCATAGTGAGTTCCTCCCAGATTTTTTATTTAAAGAGGTGTATTCTGGGTGACCATCCTGTCATTTTCTATCTGGACAAGTACTACCACTCTCTAGCTCTTTTGACCTCATTTTTATGTATTTCTCCATTATATTGTCAACTCCTTCAGGGCAGAAACTGTCTTTTGCCTCTATCATCAGTATCGTCAGTGCTTAGCATTGTACTTGGCATAAAGTAGGCACATTTATTATTATTTATTAATGCACATTATTATTGAATTGTATATTGAAATGTTTGTTTTGTTTGTAATTATAACGAAAATCACATAAAGCCTTGATTCTGAAAGAATTCCAAATAAATGCTGGTTTTCCCAGGATTCAGGGGACTTTTCGGTTTCATGAGGCGTTGTCAGCTATTTTACATCAATTTTTCTGGCTCATGAAGCTGTGGCAACTTCCTTTTCTCATTGTTTCCTAGGGCTCAATGAAAGCTCCTGGTTGAAAGCAGAACTCAAATAACAGTCTGCAGGTTTCAGAGGCAACCTCCTCTTATACAACTCACAGTTTCATTCCCTCATACTTTGGGATCTTTTGGTTCTGTCTCAGAATGAAACCTGTAGTCAAGCAATTGAATTCTTTCTCACCATTTTGGGGGTTTTCTCTATGAAATGATTAGAAGACCCTGTTATACCATGAAGCCCCTATTTGTAGTTTTGAATAAGGTCACCCTAACATCATGGGAAGTCCCTATGTTTGGCATCCTTTCTTAATTAATTTCATTGGGGCAGCTAAGTGGCGCAGTGGATAGAGCACCAGCCTTGAATTCAGGAGGACCCGAGTTCAAATCTGGTCTCAGACACTTAACACTTCCTGGCTGTGTGACCCTGGGCAAGTCACTTAACCCCAGCCACCCCCCTAAAAAAATTAATTTCCTTGCCGGAATCTGTGAAAATAAAGGCAAAAAGCTGCAACAGCAATAATTCCAGCCCCCAGGGACGTGCCATCCTCAATTTTATGCAATCAGAAATGAGGAGCCACAGATAGGTTTTGAAAAGGAGTTATGTGAACAAGATTTTATACATTAGAATAAACTTTTGGGTAAAGGCTTATAGAAGAGAGATACTTGCCCAGTTCTGTAAAACAATATATTAGTAAAATCTTTTGGCTGTTTGAAAAGTTGATAGACATTCCATGTCTGCCTTCAAGTCATCCCTAGCTTCCTTTAAGTTCCAATTAAAATTCCATGTTTTCCTGGAAGCCTTCCCCAAGCCCTCTTAATTCTAGTGTTTTTCCTTTGTTAATTATTTCCTATTTATCATATATATATATATATATATATATATATATATATATATATATATATATATATATATATATATATATATATATGTATATATATGTGTGTGTGTGTGTGTGTGTGTGTGTGTTTGTCCCATTAGGTCATAAGCTCCTTGAGGACAAGAATTGTCTTTTTGGATTCCTACTATGTTTTGATAAAAGCTTACTGATTGATTGATCCTTAAAGCTATTGAGCAGACCCAGGACAGATGCAGAGAACTGTATAACTTACATCATTAAGGGCAGCATCTCAGTAGGGATTTCTTTCCAGTTCAACTTCAATCATTAATTACTTATTATTCTTGTTCAGCTACTTTGATTGTATTTGACTCTTCCTGACTCCATTTGGAGTTTTCTTGGCAGAGATACTAGAGTTATTTTCCATTTACTTCTCCAGCTCATTTTACAGATGAGGAAATTGAGGCAAAATAAGAAGTTTCTTGTCCAAGGTCACAGAGCTAGTAAGTGTCTAAGACTGGAGTTGAATTCAGGGACCCTGACTGCAGGGCTGGTACTCTAGCCACTGTGCCACCAACAGAAGTAAAAGTCCAAAATTAACCTTTCACACTGAGGGAGTTTGAATATCAGCTAGCTAATTTCCCCTTGATTCCCCCAACATGAGACAGACCAGTCCTGAACCTTGACCCCCTCCCCAGGTCTGAGCTGCCCCCACTCCCTGCTTCTAATATTTGGTCCTGCTTGACCCAGACTTGATCAAAATCTACGCCCCACTTTGCTCACATTGGGTGCCTAAATCCCTCCAGGACTCCAATGGACTCTGCCACATGTGTCCAATCTCCTTGACTGCCCCTGTGCTGTGTGAGCATTCTTCCTGAGTATAACTTGCTTATTTCCCTTTTTTCTGCTCCTTTTTTGTGCTGCATTTTGGGGTTTATCTGATTTATAATGTAGAAATTGAAAAATGTTACAGATCATGATTTATTGTCTGACTTATCGTTTAGATTCAGTAATGGAGAAAATAAAAACAATGAAGATTAATCTCAAAAATGCATCCTATATGAATTTTTATTTCTTCTTTTGGGGGGAAGCTTGTAGTTAAATATTTAGCAGCTCCCTGTCATGCCTTTCCTCATCTTAGAAACCTGAGCTATGTGACTATATAATTAGTGATTTGGTAACTAGACCCCATTTCCAAGTCTTTGATTTAGGAAATATATGTCAGTGGCAAGTCTTCTTCCTTCTCTATGATACCAAGGCGTGATCAGATCTCTGCCTCCAAGCTTGTGCCCCTTGGGTTTCCCTCTCTGACAGCATAAGGGGCAGATAAGGGAGATTCCCCTTTTCCCTGGCTGGGACTTTAGAATTCCAGACTTCTCTATCTCTGTGTTGTTGTTGTTGTTGTTTTTAAATTTATGAATACTACAAGCAGTTCTATAATATAGTATAATAATAATAAGGTGATTGCACATAAACCTGTAAATGTATTATGTACAATTTACTATTTCTTTTAAATATATAAAAAGTTATCATGTAGATATTTCTACTTCTGGAGTTTTCTAAGTGTGATCCAGGGGCCTCTTGGAATCCCCTAGACCCTTTCAGGGAGGCCATAAGATCAAAACTATTTTTGTAATAATACTTACACGTTTAAATTTCCAATATGGTAAGTATTGATAGATATAACTCACATAAGCAAAAATTCTTGAGGGGGGTCTTCAATAATTTTTTAAAATGTAAAGAGGTCCTGAGACAAAAGTTTAAGAACTGCTGTTTTAATGCATTCATTTGTGTTTATTCATTTACTTTGTTGGTCTTAAATCCTTTCTGACTCCTTCTACCTCCTTTTGGGATTTTCTTGGCAAAGATAGTAGAGTGCTTTGCTAATTCCTCTCGAGATCATTTTATGGAGGAGGAAACTGAGGCAGATGGGGTTACCTTGTCCAGATAGATGAGTGTTAATCTGTTAACATGCTCTTCTTTTCCTCCTTTTCCATATGATTTAACACAGAATGTGGGAGAAAGAAATGTTTCTTGTCCTTTATTCCCTATTCTTGGAAGTTTTATTTCCATAACTGCTTACTTTCATTTCCATGCTATTTTGACTGTTAAAGAATCTAGATGACCACTTACCATTGCATTGTTGATAAATGCATGGAACAGATGGAGAGAAGAAGCCAAAACTCAATGTGGAGAGGAGATTTTGATTGTTTTTCCAGTGAACAGTGTGTGTGGGGGTGGGTGGGATGACAATTCAATTAAAAAGAGAGCATATGTAATTTATTACCAATATATTAAAGATTATTCGTACTCTAGGTTTATTTCATTTTGAGATGAGAAAAGTGTTCCCCAAATGATCTCCATGATGGAAGGGTTGGAGCCATTCACTGCTGGAAGGCAATTTTTCAGTGACTGGAGAAGGGAAGTGATTCTTCATATGTACTTTTTGGCATGGGAACTGCTGGCCACCTAGATGTCAGGGGTTAAAGAACTCCTGCCATGACAGACAATATCCCCATTTTCCTAAGCTCCTTTTGGGACATTTTCAGGCAATTACAATTCCTTATCCTTAGCTCAATACATAAATATATAACATTATATCACAACTGTCTTAGGGTTTCAAACAAAATGTGAGCATAAGAAAGCCTCAGAGTGCTATACGTATTTAGGGATGTGCTGGTAAGTGTTGAATAAACTTTTGTCCAACAAAAGATATGCACAGGACACATTATTAAGTTTAATCTTGTTACTTTAATGTTTAATCTGTAATCTAAATATTTCTTCTTCACTTTTTTAAGTCCAGACAATCAACAAAATAATAAGTTAAGCCCTGATCTGTAGTATTTGCTGATTTCACAGAGGTAAATGTTCCCACTGAAAATTCAACAATCTTAAGAGACAATTCAAGCTGGTTCCCTGCATATATCTAATCTAACTTGGTTCTACATCAAACATAAATTGGTTACATGGTAATCGTAAAATATCTTCTGGTTCTTACTAATTTGTCCACTTACTGCCATGGTCCCTAATGCAAATAATAACTGGGACCACTAACTAGAAGTCTAGGCTGGGAAAAGTTGAAGTGGTCTTCTGGATTGGGACTTTGGTCCCTCCTGGATCATTACTCTTCCCTTTCCCTAGTGCCATTCATTGGAGACAAATTTCATTTCCTTTCATTGAAATTCAATTGAATTCATTACCACAAACATTAATACAGTTCAGTGTGCTAGTTTCTTAGGGATATACAATTTAGCAAAATGTTATTCCTGCTTTATGGGAAATCATAGTCTAACAGGAGAGATAACAAAGATACACAATAACTATAACACAAATTTGAATGCAATAAATGAATAGAAGAGGAGAAAACAAAGTTGTTTAGGAGAATGAAGGAAGGAAAGATTCCTCCTGTCTGGAAAGTTGTATGAAGAAGATGGCACCTTATGATGTATAAAGAAGAACTGGTTTAGTTGTTAAAAAGGTCTCAAGTCAATTCTGTTGTCTCCTTTATGACAGCTCTCTTAGTGCACAATCAGAGATTAATCAGACCAGGAGAGCCATTCCCTAGTGCCATTAGTACCAAGGCTACTGAGGTTCCCAATAACCATGAGTAGATAACACTTTCAAGACAAATCATGAGACCTTTTATTCATTTCATGTTTATTGACTACACACACATATATTTATATATACATATACATATATATATATATATATAGTATATACTTATACTCTCTCTATATACATGTTTTTCTACACACACATTTAATATACTTGTTTTCTTCCCTTTTAGAATACAAGATATTTGTGAATAGGGATAGTCATATTCTTGTATTTTCTATGCCCAGTGCTTAGCAGTATCTGGCACATGGTGCATTCAAATTCTTGTTGATTGATAACTACAATGGTGTATTTGGAGAATGAATAGCATTCTTTGACTCTTCTTCCCTTACTTCATTACATTCATTACATTCAAGTGAGTTGTATTTAAGTAAAGTTGGGTTGTGCAGAGTCATCAGCCTTGCTTTCTCCTCCAGAATGTTCTGAGTCCAGTGGTAAGATATAGATCAGGATGACTAGAGATGGCCCTGAATGCAGTGCGAGATAGTGACCTTTTGAAACTAAGGTCTTTAATAGGTCTCAATTTGGGGTTTACCTGCAAAATTTCTTTCTTAAGGACCAAATCATTCTGGCTCTCATTGGCCAACAATTGCTCCTAGATTAAGTCCCATTTGGTCTTTGTGTGGATATGATTCATACAGAGTGAATTTAAATAATAATTGTATCTATTTTGGCCAGAAACCCTGAAGGTCTTCACCTCCCAGATTGGATTTTTTTTTGACTCGGTTAAAAAAAAAATCATTCTTTGCCTCAATTCTTACCTATCCTTAATCACCCATCAAATTAAGATTTAGCCTAAAAAGGCCAAGATCCCCCAGTGCATCAGGGCCCTCTCTAGTTGTCCCGATCTTTCTCTTGCCAATGGACCTAAATGACCCTTTGGTGACTTTGAGCCATTTTCTCTCACAAATCCAGTTCTCTTGCATGTTGGGACCTCACCTCCCTGATATTATAGTCCTCTTTGAGAACCACAGCACAAACAATAAGAAGAAGATGCATTCAGGCTCATGGCTAGCTAGTATGAATTGTTAGAACTGGTGCTAGAATATGCCACTATCTGATTAAGAATTTTCCCCCAGGCTCCTGGATGGAGGTTGGAGAGCAGAGGGACACCTTGGATCTTGCAACCTCACCTCTGACACAATGATTACATGAGCTACGTGACTATTGTGACAGAATTCTAGTTTTGTTTTCCTCTCATCTATAGCATTTATGATTCTTTCTAGTTCTAGGTAAATTATGGCTTCACTCTGTCATTTCCTAACTTTGGGTCTCTCCCTTTTAAAAAAATTGTTAGTTTTTAGTTTCTGGGGAGTTGTTACATCTTAGGCCCTGATTCTGACAAGCCTCTGTCCTCTCTACTTGGGGCAAGGCCTAGATGATGAAATTTCCTCTGATTTGTAGTTCTACAAGCATCTCTTCCATTTCCTCTTTTAAATTTCTTGAGTTCCTTAGATTATGAAAGAAGAATCTTCTTGAGATTTCTTAACATTTTCCTTCTTTCCAGAATGACACATGATTTCTTTAGATTTCTATGGCAATGAATAATAGTTTTATAAATTTTTATAAATTATCTTAATAAAATAATGAATACAATTATGTCAAGAATTTTCCATTAGTGATTTGAAAATGCAAAAAATAAATCTAAACCTTTATCTTTACTCTATCAAAGTCATAAAGTAACATTAAGAGCAATGACGAAGAACAGAAAAACCATCATAATTTGAATGAATATAATTACCATTAGGAATCCATTTGTTGCCAAAGCTACTTTAATTACATTCATTTATAATTATTCTATATTTAAAAATAATTTTTGATCTGAATTTAAACAGTAAAAATGAATATTTCTATTTGTGGAGCAGAAAAGAAAAAGAAGATTCTATATGAAATTGTGAATCTTCTTTCCATATCTCTTTTTTTAAAAAATGTATATAAAAAATTTCACACATCGATTTCAAAGCTGTCCTACTTTTCTGGGCTCCTTTCTGAACTATCTTCTGTGTATTTTAAAACTTTCCTATGCTTTAAAGACTATTCTTGATAAGCAACTTTATTCTAATTGACTTTACATTCTCTTAAAAAATCATACTCTAGAATAAGCCTAAATATTGGCACTGCATATATTTACATATATTTTCTCTGCATGGTATTTGATCATTTATAAAGATTAACAGATTCCTGAAAGGATACTAGACATTGCTTATGAAATGTTTTACTTTCCTTTAAAGTAAATTTGTAAGAATAATGAAAAACCAGAAACGTCTGCTTGAACTTGTGATCTAATTACTTAGGAAACATGCATATTTTGCAAAATGCCATTTCAATAGAAAAGAATACTGAAAAAAACACATTAACTTGATTTTTCTGTATTAAAACTTAATGTTTTGTATCAAGTTTCTTTCATTATTCATCATCCTGAGAGCCAATTTTGCTTAAAAGCTTAACCACATTGACCTACTTCCAACCTTATTGAGTTCACTTTTGTGAGCCATCTCATCTGCCCATTTCTGGGTTTTGGAAAGTTGATGTTTTTTAAAATTTTTCTCACCTGATGGAGTCATCTTAGAAGTTTCAACTGAAACAATATTGTTTATGATGTGAAATGTTAACAGGATGATGATTGTCCTTGAATTGTTCTTTATTCTCCTTGGCATATTCAAATAATGTATATGTCAGAGCAGTTGCAAAATTACTACCCATAATTTAGCCAGAATACTTTACTTTACCACTGATGATATGATATTGTTGAAAAAAATTATAAATATAATTGGAATTGTTTGTGGATGTGTTTTAGTTCAAGAAACTTCTATCAAGAAGGTGTTGGGATCATCTTTTTTCACCTATCCCATATCACATGAAACTGGACTTAGTTCTTGGAAATTTTCATCACCTTTATAAATAGAGCAAGGATTCCAGCTCTAGCTACAGGGGACAAAGAGGAGGGACAAGGAGGCCAAAGTATAGTCTGTTACAGCATATTGATTGGGCAAGCTGGTCACAGTCTTCAAGTGCTTTGAGAGTTTCCAAAGGGAAGAAGAATGAAACTTATTTTCCTCGAATTCAGAGATTGGAACTAGGAGTAATGAGGGAAAGTTGTAAAGAGTTATAAACTGAGGCAATGTAAAGAAAAAAAATTTCTACCAGTTAGATATATTAAAAAGATGGAATGTGTTTTCCCTGGAAATAGTGGGTTCCCCCTCATTAGAGGTCTTCCGGGAAAGACAAGATTATCCCTTGATGGGTCATATAGAGATTGGACAGGAGAGCCGTTGAAGTTCTTTTCAGCTGACAGTCTGTGATTCTATACATATGATAACTAGAAAACTGCTGAATAAATTATGGCATATTAATGTAATATAATAATGTAATAATGATGGTACTGTAACAATGATAAATATGAAAAATACAGGGAAATATGGAAAAACTTCAATTGTACATACATAAAATGCATCAAACACATTTCTAAGCACTGAGGTTACAAAGACCAAATGAAATGGTTTCTGTCTTCAGGGATCTTACATATTACTGGTGGAAACGATGTTCAACACATTCAGGTAAAGATATACAGAATATATAAATATCATTTAGAGTAAAATAATTTTACCTTTTATTAAAGATGAAAGAAAATTTGCATACTAATGAGATGGATGTGCTTGTTTATTTTTTACATAAAAATTAAATTTTGGTGGTATATTTGATATTTCAGGACATAGAGCATTCAGAAACAGAGGGGGAAGTTTAGACTATAGTTTACACCTTTCTATACAGAAAGACCTGAAGAACTGAAAGTGGGAGTTGTGAAAAATTTGGCAGCATAAAAAGTTTCTCTCTGCTATGAGCACAGCCAGTTTATCTACTGATAGGGACCAGTTTAGGATGAGTAGACATGGAGTCAAGAATGGAATCATGTTTATGAAGATGGGATAGCCTTGACTGGGAAGAGAGGCTGGTGCCCTCAGCAAGATTGTGGGCAATAGCTACACCTTTCCAGTAACAAGAATTGCCCTGCTTTTTTGATCTTAGAAACACATCCTGTATGTTCTGACAGGATATAGGATGTTAGGTTCTTGCTAAGTGCTAATGAGATAATGAGATATTAGGTTCTTACTAAGTGCTAAGTCGGTACTTAACAATTCTCTAGTTCTGGCCTTTAAGGGGAGTTTTACCCTTTTCGAACTTCTGGGGAGGAGCTTAATGTTTAAGAGGAGCAAGTTCATTGGTTGAAGTATTTTTTCCCAGAAGCCCCTGAGTTATTCCATGCCCATTCTCTGGGAGGATAAAAGAAGCAACATTGAGCAAGGGGAGAGTCTCTACTCTAGGTCAGAGTTGGGGGCTCTCTACAGGAAGAAGAATCTGGCCAAAAGATTGAGTTGAGACAGCAGATCTCCTCCCAGAGAGCGATCGGCAGTCTCTGGAGACAACAGAACATTACAATAGGATATCTCCCACCTGCTAAAATTTATGTTAGTTGCTTAATAGAGATAGTGGTATAGTGTAAAGTTTCTTAAATTGTGGGTAGTGACCCCATGTCACATAATTAATGTAGGGGTCATGAAAAACTAGGCAACAGTAAGAGGTTTCTGAAGGCTCAAGGTCCTGCACTATCAAATATTCCTCCAAAATTTAATTCTTTATGTAAAAATACATAAGCACAATCATCTCATTAGTATGCAAATTTACTTTCATCTTTAATAAATAATAAAATTAGATGTATACCAAAGATTTTTTAATATCAAATTTTATTTGAAAATATAAAAATAATTTTTAGCTCCAGTGGTCCAAAAACAGGTCTCACTATAGATCTCACTAATTGGCCAATCTCTGATATACCAATGAATGGTGGGATTTGAACTTATGGCTTCTTGGTTCTAAGTCTTAAAGACTAGAAATGTAGTTAGGAATCCTACAATCCAGCCTGATGTTGGAGTAAAGGTGGGATGGGAATAAAGTAGCATAAAACTTGCTCTCACTTGAGCAAAGGGATTAGGAAGCCATAAGCAACCCCTTTGCAAAGTCACTGCTAAGCAGAATAAAAGGGTAGAGAAGAAAGGTGAAGTGAGACTCATTTTAGACTTCCGTCTAAAACCTTTGAATATTAATGAATTATTCTGTCAGGTGTTAAACAATGTTAGTGCTAGGCAGCTAGGTGGCACAGTGGAAAGAGCTTGAACCTGCAAGACCCGACTTCAAATCCAGCCTCAGATACTTAATAGCTGTGTGAGGTCCCAGACAAGTCACTTTACACTGTTTGCCTCAGTTTCTTTATCTGTCAAATAGGGAAAATAGTAGCATTTACTTTCCAGGTTGTTATGAGCATTAAAGAAGATAATATTTCTAAAAGGCATAACATTCAAATGCTCTAAATCATTATAGATTATTTACACGTCACGTTTAACAAAAATGACAAATGCTGGATGAGATGAAAGAAAAATAGGTACACAAAGGAATTGTTAGTGGAGTAGTGTACTGATCCAACTATGCTGGAGAATCATTTGGGATAAATGCCTGAAGGGCTGAAACACTGTTGATTCAGCAATACTACTAATAGGTAAGTATCCCAAAGGACTTATATATTCAAAAACATTCATACTAACTTTTTTTGTGGAAGCAAAGAATGGGAAATTGAGGAGATGCTCATCAACTGGGGAATGGCTAAAGAAGATGTGGTAGAGGATTGTGATAGAGTACTATTGTGCTATGGGGAATGTCCAGGGTGGTTTTAGAAACAACATGGCAATTCCTATATGAACTGATGCAAAGTGAAATAAAAAAGAAACAACTGGGAGATCATTGTACATGGTAGGAACAGTGTTGTAATGACGATAACCTATGAAAGACTTGGCTATTCTCATCAAAACAATGATCCAAAGGACTCATGATGAAAAAAATACTATCCACATCCAGGTAGAAAAAAACTGATTAACTTTGAGGGCAAATTGAAATATGATTTTCTCAATTTCTTTATTTTTCTTTTTTTAAAATATGGCTATATTAAAATATATTATAAATGATTTCACATGTATGATTAATGTTATATTGCTTGCCTTCTTAGTAGACAGGGGAGAGGTGAGAAGGAGGGAAAGGATTTGGATCTCAAAATTTAAAAAGAATAGGTATGATATAAATATATAAAAATAAATATAATATGACTATAAATATAAAAAGAATTAAAAATATTAAAAATTTAAAAAGTAATAAATAAATAATAACTTTTAAAAAAAGAGGGCATAGCACAGTACTTGGAACATAATAAATGCTAAATAAATGCCAGATGTTATTAAAGTTTTGTTGCTTCTATGCTGCTGAAGAATTGTGGTTACTATGGTTGCCCTCTAAATCCTATGCTCCTTAAATATGTAATCTGAGAGGAAACCCTAGTCATCTTGTCCTTGTCATAGCTTTGGTACAGAACATTATTAAGGTGTATTTTACTGAAGCCTTCTCTTATCTAAATAAGTTTAACTAACCCATTAACATCTTTGTGATTCTTTTATTGACCTTTTATCAGTGGTCTATGTCTCTTAATTGAGTAGCTTAAAAACTTTACTGAAGCATTTTCTCTATGTAAATCATTGGTTAAATCATTTACTAACTCAAACATAGACTCCAAGAAATAATAACAATAACTAACATTTATAGAATGCCAGGCAGTGTGCTAAGCTCTTTACAAATGTTATTTCATTTTATCCTTACAACAACATTGGAAGGTACGTGCTATTATTATCCTTATTTTATCGCTGTGGAAACTGAGGCAAACAGACCCACAATTACATAGGCTAAAAAGTGTTTGAGGTCACATCTGAACTCAGTTTTTCCTGATTCCAGCCATAATGCACTATTCTTTATGGCACCTAGCTGCTTTAAACAAAGAAATAACTTTGTAACCCAATTCAAGTAATCTATAGAGAACTTTTTGCTGGAGAATTGAAGCCCAATTTCAGGTTTAGCCATGGTTAAAACTTAACACAACCAATTTCAGCTTTGTTGATTCAGAAGCAATTTCTATGTACATACTACAAAGGAACAAATTTCCCAGAAACTCTTATCTTTGTTTTCAGAAGATTAAGTCTCACTTCCAGTTAATCTGTAGTCAAGGCTTTTCTCTTGATTTTGAAAATTAATTTCTGGCATCCTTATCCCAGCCTCTGGGAAAAGTAATTTGAATTATTTGGCACACTTGGATTTACTTACAGGTTTTTCTCTTCACAGATTAATGTGACTGTTTAGGTGGGAATTATTATATAAAAACAAGTCAGAAAGAAGCTTATTTATCTTTTCTGAGAAGCTGTATTAACAGAAAAAAAAGCCAGAAAGTTGTTATCTAAATGATTGAAACACTTTTTAAAAATAATCTGCTGTTTATAAAGTGCATATGATCATTTTTTCTTGTTATTTACAAATGTTCTAATTGAATAAGTATATTAAGAAGAATGAGATGAAGTCCAATCAATTGGATCTACAACTGCATAATGAAGAAGGAAAAAAAACACACAGATATATGTTTTCATGCTGAGGAAAAGAAAAATTAGAAAACACCCAAGTATGTTTCCCTTCTTTCCAAAATAAAATTTGTTTTAAAATGAAAACTGTCAGAAGCACAGGAAATTTCATTCAATATACATTTATTAAGTATCTGCTATATGCTGGACTCTGATAGGTGATGGGGACATGAGAGACAAAAAAAAAATAAAGCAAGGGATTCAGTGAGGACTTCTTGTGTCCTGGCTGCCACCATTACCTTCTACTTCATTGGTAATACAGATAGACTATTCTGCCATATTTCTTAGTTTCTTAATTTCAAGCTTCACCTTATCCATATCTCCAACAACATGGTCACAAAAACCATGTGTAGGCAGCATTTTGTTTTCAGTTAATTATAGCTCGTTAGCTTTCAAAAGATATCATTTGCTGTCTCCTGGCAACCCAGGATGCCCTCCATGCAGATAATAAGCTCAGGAGAAATGCAGGTCACACACGAAGATATATAGACTTTTCAAAATGCACTTTTCATCACAGTTCTGAACATACCTTTAAAAGGATAAAAAGGAACATCTCTGAATACAGTTCTAATTTGGCATGCTGGCCAAAGCTCCACAAAGTTATAGATCTAGCCTTGTTTGTTCCACATAGTAGGTACTTAATAACTTTTATTGTTGATGAGTAAGATGTCAATTATTTTAAAGTCTAGTAATTTGAGAGGTAGCTTAGTATAGTGAATAGGGTCAAGACTTGGGTTAGGTGGTACCTTGGATAGAGTACCAAGTTTGAGATCAGAAAGACTGTCTCAGATACTCACTAGGTGTGTGACCCTGGACAAGTCACTTCAACCTTTCTACCTCAGTTTCTTCATCTGTAAAATGAGCTGGAGAAGGAAATGCAAATCACTTCAGTATCTCTGCCAAGAAAACCCCAAATGGGGTCACCAAAAGTCGGAAACAACCGAAATGACTAAACGACAATAAAAATTGCTTACAATATCAATGACCACCAACTATGGAAGTTCAGTCTCCTCTGACAGGGCCAAGGAGGCAAAACTAGTAATGGTTCCCCTCCTGTCTAGAGACAATTTTTAATTCTTTCCTTGTGGCTTCTATCTTCCTTCTCTTTTATCTTTTTCCTTCCTTGCTATTTGCCCTGAACACCAGTAGGTGGCAATATGCCTATGAGGCTGTTGGTTATCCCTCTGGACCCTCTGAGTCAGCACTAGATACTGGACAGCCTCCAAGACACTGGAAGTATTGTTCTTGAAGAATCATATGGGCAAAAAGCCCCTAGTAAAGCAGGAGAGAGAATAGATTGCCCCCTTCCTCCCCATTCCCCCCCCCCAAAAAAAAAGAAATCAGAGGCATTTAAGAATAATGAGATTACATTTAATCTAAATGTCTATCAACAATTCTCTATAAAAATTTCTTCATGGAAAAGTTTTTGCTTCAAGTGAAATTAAGAATCCTTATATCTTTGGCTATTGAACTTTTTCCAATGACAAGCTCAGATGTTGTAACTAAAGGAGCCAGCCTAAAAGTAAATAACCAATAAATCAGTAAATTGATTGAGTACCTACTATGTGGTAGGTTCTGGGGATACTGAGGCAAAGGTGAAACAATTCCTGCTCTCCTGGAGTTCAGAGATTATATTCTCTGAGAGGGAGTAGAATATAAAAATATAAAAAGAGAAAATAAAATAGAAATAAACTAAATAAAGGTGATTTGTAGGAAAGGAAACTGTGAAAATCAGAAAAAGGTAAAGATTTCACTTTGACTGTGAATTTTATAAAATATTGTGAATGACTAACTTCCTTTATAATAGTGTGTGTGTGCATTCATGTGTGTGTGCAATGCTTTAAAAAATTTTTTTTTGAAAAGGGCTTTAAAACTAGAATGACAATGGAGTTCATGAGACAAAAAGAAAAAAAAGGTATCTTTATAGATGCAGGAACTAAAACTTGGGGGGGGGGAAGTGGATTTCAAAAGGAGGAGGTGAACAGAGTCATTCTAATCATAGGAGGTGACCAATGGAAAGATAAAGAGAAGGGAAATGAAATTTCTTGTGTGAGCAACAGTAAGTCCAATTTGAGTGCTTAAAGGAGAGCAATAAGATAATAAGGTGAGAAATTTCTTATAGAATCATAGATTTTGAGAGATTAAAGGGATTATCTAGTCCAACTTTATTGGAAAGGAATGTTCACTCTGATAGACTTGACAGTGGTTATTTAGCTTCTACTGGAAGACTTCTAAAGACAGATTATAATATCTCCAGGTAATCCATTCCACTTTAGGGCCCCTCTAATTGTTCAAAGGTTTTCCTAACATCAAGTCTAAATTTATCTCCTTAAAACTCTTGGTTCTGCCAAATGGAACAATTCTATTTTTCTTCTAAATGGAGTAGATGGAGGCCAGATTGTAAAGAGGTTTAAAAGTTACTCAAACATGTTTGTGTTTGAACAGGCAGATTATAGGGAGTTGCTAGACACATAGAGTAGGAGAATGCTATCATCACACTCCTGTCTTTAGGAAAATCACTTTGGCATTTCTTTGAGAATAAAGGAGCAGTAAGAACAATAACAGTTTGGACTGGGGAAAGATTTGAGGTAGACATACCTATAAAGAAGCTATTGCAACAGTGCAGTGGCTAGGCACAAAACTACAGACTGATCATGTACAGGAAGAGAAGAGGATAGAGGTGAAAGATGTTGTGGAGGTAATGACAAATGTCTGTTGAAAGATGATGGGAAATCCCTAAGCTGTCAGTGAATCAATCTCTAAGACTACAAGTTACCACTGGGAGTTCCCTGGGTAGATAAAAAAACAAAACAAGTGATTTCATTTATTTAAACAAAACAAAAAAAAATGTGTAAATTTGCATTTGTGAGAAGACTTTTTTTTTTTAAACATAAGATACAGGAAGCAATGGAAATAATTGAATTTATTGGAATACTAATTTTTAAAGCAAAAACAAGTCATTGATTTTCAACATAAAGGATGAAAGTTCTGATTTAGGTTAGGCCTAAGACAAAGGCAGTGGACAGAGTTCAG
>NC_133621.1:65335197-65420197 GCF_048593235.1 Sminthopsis crassicaudata | reverse complement strand
TAAAAACCCAAGTTGATGGAGCCCAAGTTAAGAACATCTTGAGTGAAATAATCACAAAACTCTCTTTTAGTCTCAACATGTTATGAGTGGATTAAGCAAATATTGAGCTGGATTATGAAGAGATGGGGTGGATTCCAAAATTGGCTATGCCTGGGAAATAACATGAGCAGAAAGAATAAAGAATGCATGAGGTTCTTCAGGGGCACATCTACACTGACTGGAGCAACAGATTTGTTTTTTAATATTTGGGGTCAAAGTTCTTAGGATTTCTCTTCCCTCTAAGGTTTTCAGACTTCATCGCTACTCTATACCAGCAATGCACTAGGCAAGAAGTTTTTTTTAAAGTATGTTTTCAAATTTAAGAGGCTATGGAAGGCTGGTCAGAAAAAAAAATGGGAGATAGAAAGAAAGGCAACTGGAATGTCCCTTAAGTCTGGAAGTGTACCCAGTAACACTAAAGGAATTTGACTTACAGCTATTTAGGAGTGCTTAGGGATCTGTGTGCTCTAGATCCGTGCATTTGTTAAAGCTTTATTTTCTCCATCTAGTACAAAATCACCCTCACTCCTCTTTATCACTCTATAAATAACATTAGAGCCCCCTTCCTGGCTTTCAGTCTTATATGTGGCTTCATTGCTCAGAATGAGAGCAAGACTGAGACTTGACAGGGGAAGGAAGGTAGAAGCCCATTGTTCTGACTTCTGTAAGGGCAGATTTAACTATGCTTTTGTATCTTGAAGTCTAGACTAGACTACTGCTGAAGTATTGCATGCATTATTTCCAAAAAGTTGAGTATTTCTAAGCATTACAATTTTTAGAAGTTAGAGCAAGCAAAAAGTTGGAATCATATTTTATTAAGCAAAGGTACTAAACTTTAAGCAAACTTTGCCCTCTGCCATGGGCAGGGTGTGTATCCCATGAGGATCCCCAGAGCCAAAAACTTCCTTCCATTTGATGAGGAAAAACATCATTGAATCATAATCAGGTCATGATAGAGAACAGAGTAGTGGAGACTTTATTTGTGCAGTGGACATAAGCCCAGGGGAGGATTTCTTTCAAAACCCGCCAGGCTCATGGCAAGTTCTCAGAGCATCAGGAACACAAGCTGATGATTTTGAGTTTCTGGGTCTTAGCATGGAGCAGACTGTATGTTAGCAGAGGAAGCAATCTTTTCAACCTCCCAGTACCTTTTCTTCTTGTATTCCTTCCTTTTCTCCCTGTGTAAAAACTCTGCTTCAGCCGCAAAAGGGATGGCATAGTACATGGGGGAGAGGAATGGAGTTGCGTGAGAAGAAATAGGTTAAGAATAGGGCTCTGCTACTTGCTACCTGTTTATCTTAGGTAAGCCATTTAGCCCATCTTTTCTTTGGTTCCTTCATCTATGGGGTTATATTAGGGGACATCTAAGATCTCTTCTAGGTAGATAGATGGTATAGTAGTTAATGCTGGACTTGAAGTAAGGAAGACTCATCTTCTTGAGTCCAAATCTTGCTAGCCTATGTGACCCTGAGCAAATCACTTCACCCAGTTTGCCTCAGTTTCTGTTAAATAAACTGAAGAATGAATTGGCAAACCACTCTAATATCTTTGCTAAGAAAACTAATGAGGTCAAAGAATGTTTGAAATTGAATTGAAATTGAAATGATTCTAAATTTTAAACAACAGTTCTAAAATTCTGTGAACTTTGTTTTTAGGGAAAGAGGCAGATACATAGAATGGGCCAAATATCAAATACAATTCAAGAAACACTAGTCATGCACTATGCTTGAGAGGAGGTGATTTGATACTGGTAGGCATGGACTGAGTTAAGAGTTCTTGAGAATTCTAAATTGGCTCACCAGAGGAGCTGACCAATGAGTGCTAATGGGGTGCTTTAAAGACCAAGTTTGAGTGCTAATATAGTCTTAATTACCCTGTTGTTGTTCAGTTGTTTCAGTCATGTCCAACTCTCTGTGACCCCATTTGGGGCTTTCTTGGCAGAGATACTCAAGTGGTTTGCCATTTCCTTCTTCAGCTTATATTGCAGATGAGGAAACTGGAACAAACAGGATTACTTGCCCCAGGTCACACAACTACTAAAGGTCTGAGGCCAGGTTTGAACTCAGGAAGTTGAGTACTTCTTGACTTCCAGCCCAGAATTCTATACACTGTACCACTTAGCCAAAGGTGGCCACTCTTGATCCTAGTTTTCTCATGTTACATTGATAGAACTAGAATCTTTTCTGGTGTGGCATCCAATTTGAAAATTCTATCATTTGCTATGACAACTGTTACAAGCCTTAAAGCTGAAAGGAACTATGGGGATTATTTAGTTCAAATGCTCCACTTTTTTTTTTTTTTATTATTATAGCTTTTTATTTACAAAACATATGCTTGGGTAATTTTTCAACACTGACTCTTGCAAAAACTTCTGTTCCAACTTTTCTCCTCCTCCCCACCCCCTCCCCTAGATGGCAGATAATCCTATACATGTTAAATATGTTAAATACTATATATATATGTGTGTGTATATATATATTTATATTTAGAGAGAGAGAGAGAGAGAGTTATCTTAATGCACAAGAAAAATCATATTTAGGAATAAGGCAAAAATAACCTGAGGAAGAAAACAAAAATGCAAGCGGACAATAACAGAAGGAGTGGAAATGCTATGTTGTGGTCTACCCTCATTTCCCATAGTTCTTTCATTGGGTGTAGCTGGTTCTCTTCATTACTGAACAATTGGAACTGATTTGGTTCATCTCATTGTTGAAGATGACCACATCCATCAGAATTGATCATCATATAGTATCGTTGTTGAAGTATATAATGATCTCCTGGTCCTGTTCATTTCACTCAACATCAGTTCATGTAAGTCTCTTCAGGCCTTTCTGAAATCATCCTGTTGGTTATTTCTTACAGAACAATAATATTCCATAACATTCATATACCATAATTTACCCAACCATTCTCCAATTGATGGGCAACCATTCAATTTCCAGTTTCTAGCCACTACAAGAAGGGCTGCCACAAACATTTTTGCACATACAAAACCCTCCATTTTTTTTTAAGGAAAAAGAATAGAAGCCCACTTACTCATAGTGATCAGTATTATTTTTTCCCATAAAGACAGTTTTTTTACTCAAAATTTTATTTTTTCCTAATTATATGTAAAATAATTTTAAATATTCTTTTAAAAAATTTTGAGTTCCAATTCTCTCCCTATTCCCATTATCCTCATTGAAAAGGCAAGGAATTTAATGTAGATTATACATATGCATACATATGTATTTATACAAAGCATACTCCATATTAGTCACATTGCAAAAGAAAACACACAAAAAAATAAGAAAAATAGTTTTTTTTTTAAATCTGCATTAACAAATAAAATAAAATAAAAATCTGCATTCAGACTCCATTAATTCTTTCTTTAGAAGTGGATAACATTTTTTTAAAAATCATAAGTCCTTTGGAATTGTCTTGGATTATTGCATTGTTGAAAATAGCTGTCATTCACAGTTGATCATTAATTGATGTTGCTGTGTAAAATGTTTTATTATTTATTTTATTTTGCATCAATTAACATAAGTCTTTCTGAGTTTTTGAAAGCATTCTGCTCATCATTTCTTATAGCATAATAGTATTCCTTCACAATCATATAATACAGTTTGTTTTTCAGCCATTCCTCAATTGATGGGCATCTTCTCAGCTTCCAATTTTTTGTTACCACAAAAATAACTGCTATAAATATTCTTGTACATACCCATCTTTTTCCTTTTTTGTTTTTGGTCTCTCTGGGATACAGCACTAGTGTTGATATTGCTGGACCAAAGGATATGCATGTTTGTTTTATTTTTATAGCCCTTAAGCTATAAAATTGCTCTCTGGAATGGTTGGGTTAGTTTACAATGTGACCAATAATGCATTTGTGGCTCAGTTTTTCCACATTCCTTCCAACATTTGTCATTTTCATTTTATGACATATTAGGTCATCTGATAGGTGTAAGGTGGTACCTCAGAATGCTTTTAAGTTGTATTTTCTAATCAATCGTGATTTAGAACACATTTTCATATGAATATAGATAGCCCTAATTTCTTCTTCTAAAAACCGTCTTTGCATATCCTTTATTAGTTGGGGTGTGACTTGTATTCTTATAAATTCGCTCAGTTCTTTATATATTTGAGAAATGCCACCTTTATCAGAGAAACTGGCTAAATTTTTTTTCACATGTTCAATTACTAACAGTGTATTTCCTTCCATCCTATTTGCCCCTGTGTGCCCTATTCTCTCTCTCTCTCCGTTTATCCTGTCCATCTTCAAAAATATTTTACTTATGACCATTGGCTCTTCCAAGTGAGCCTCCCTTCTATCAGCCCCACCCCCTTATCTCTTTCTCCTCCTACTTTCCTGTAGGGTAAGAGAGATATCTATGTGTGTTATTTTCTTTCTACTCCTATCACCACCCCCATCTCTTTCTTATGTGCCCTATAATCTTAATCTTTTTTTTAATAAGCAAATTAAAACCCAAAGCATATCTATTTGCATCAGAGAAGTTATGTAATAGAAAGATTAGGAGTTGGAAGCAGGGATTCTTAACCTGAGATTTGTGGATAAATTTCAGTCTATCTTGAAACTGGATAGGGGAAAAATACATATTTATTTACATTAGCTTCTGGATTCTTTTCTAATCCTGTGCATTTTCTGCATTTAATAACGATAATGATGATGATGATAATAAGCATAATAGCATTTATGTAGTACTTTAAGGTTTGGGAAGTACTTCAAAAATATCATCTCACTTAATTCTCACAACTCTGGGAGAAAGGTGCTACTTTTATTTCCATTTTATAGGGAAGGAAACTAAAGTTGACAGAGGTAAAATTATTTGCTCAGGGCCATATAACTAGTAGTGTTTGAGGCTCCTTTGAACTCAGGTCTTTCTTACTCAAAATCCCCCACTCTAGCCATTGTATAACTAAAAACACTGATATGGGATCCACAAGCTTCATCACACAGCCAAAGGCTTCATCACACACACACACACACACACACACACACACACACACACACACACACACACACACACAAGAACCTATTAGGTTTAAATCTTAGTTCTGCTACTTACTATGATCTTGGACAAAACATTTATTCATCCTGGATGATTAGTTTTGTCACCTATAAAATGAGGGAGTTGGTATAAATGATATCTAAAGTCTTTTCTTCATTTTAAGGCAGAAAATTTAGGAATCATTTGTCTCGATTCTCCCCAGGTGCATAAAGGAATGAACATGTCGAGTCAAAAGCCCACATTTTGGGGTCCTTCCTTGCCTCCTCATTCATGGCTCCTTCTTGGACTTTTTTGTTGTTGGGTGGGTTGGGAAGATGTGTTGTTTTTGCCAAAAGGAAAATAGATTAAAAAATCAGTTGAGTGTAAGGTAAAAATGATTTTGGTTTTGGCCACCAACTTTTCCTAATACTTATTAAAATTATGTAACTTTATCACCATTAAGATTTCCTTGTCTCTGTTTATATTTCGTGGTTTCCTAGTAACATTTCTGTGGTTTGTAGCTCATTGTTTGACAGCTGTTTAGTGGCGGTTTGGTTACAACTTCACCACAGTGGTCAATAAGTGCATGTGTTCCCCTATTCTCTACCCCTTTCTATTTGTTCTACAAACTTTCAGATAAATTTAAGGGGAAATTTTCACTCTTGTAAGATCAGTAAGCTGAAATCAAACCCCACAATGAGTCATCTGCTCAGCTCCTACCCCTGAGACGGAAACAATGTTGGACATTATACAAAGGACATAGGAATGTGAATAGTAATAGTAATGGGAACCTCGAAGTAGCAGTTATGGCCCCAAAACATCCTCCTTTATGTAAAGAAGGAACTCATTGGGGTTTCAACTCACTACTCTTAGAAGAATAAAATATTCTCCACTCAACAAATAAGAGGGGCCTCCCAGATCTTTAACACTGATTAAAAAAATGTAAAATATCCACTCCTCTGTAAGTGCCTAATTTGTTTATGTTGTTAATTTTTTTTTAATTTGGTTTTACAGGTTTGAAAACTGGCTTCTTGCAGAATATGCTTTGCACAATGAATATCTTTTGTTATAGTTCGCTCATTTTCTTCACCTCGCAACTCAACTCTTGACCCACTTTCTAGTTTCTTCAATTCTTGTCTTGGTTTTTCTTCCACAAAAAAAATAGCACATTGGATGTACTCCTCATTCTCAGGCATTAGAAAACCTCATGAATATATGAATATTTGTACCTAACATAAGTGTAGAAATTGATCAGAATATATTCCTATGAGTTATGTTGGGATGGAGGGGGGAGATGTCTTAGCTTTGTCCCTAGCTGGTCCATGTTTCTCATTGTAAAAGTCTAGAATACTAAATAAAACCCTATATTCTGCTGATTTGGGGGAAAATAGAAAAAATATCCTGAAAATATGCTAATCAGAGACATAGATGGTAAGAGTAGACTATATGCTTGACCTTACACACACACACACACACACACACACACACACACACACATAACTCTGTGATGTTGGATAAGCCAACCACAATCAGCCTTGGGGACAACATCTTTAATAACTAACTTAAGGAATTATTATTAGGATTAAATGAAATGATGTTTATAACGTACTATTCTACTCCATTCCTTTCTATTCTTTCCCAACCTTAAACGGCTGTATAAATGTGACATCCTCCTTCTCTTCCTCTTCTTCTCCTTCTCCTTCTTGACTTCCCTGTAGCAGAAGAGAAAAGCTACTCAAGTTTTCTAGCATTTGAGTCAGAGCAGAGAAAAAAAGGTGTGAATTCAAATGGTCTTGCTCCTATTCTCAGTTCTTTATGAAAAAAAAAACAATAAAAATAAAAATAAAAAAGCTCACCAAGATAAGAAATTGGATCCTGGAGTCAAATGTATTATTTTTTTTTCATTATATCTGGCTCTTTAGAAGTTTGGGGAATGAATAGTTTTTGGCCACATCTTATTATTCACAGTAGTTCTGCAATCTTTACAAAGTCAGGTCAACTGCTGGCTGTTATAAAATTTGCACGAGTCTGGAAGGCCTTTTTTTTACTTATCAAAAAGTTAAAAACAAAGTTATCCTAAAGTTATGTGACCACATATGTCTTTTTGGTTCTTAGTCCTTTGCCATTTTTTTTTTTGGCTATGCTCCCACTAAGTAGTGTCATCCCCTTTCCCTTCACTCCACCTCTATCTCCTGTTCCTATGCTGCTTATCAACTGGAGGCATTTCTATATACAGCTGAGATATACCAGCTCCATGAGTAGACTCTAAGTTCTGTCTAGATTTGTTGATTGACTTTACAAGCCTACCAGCTTTCCTTTAGGATCACTGTAGCTGGGCCATGGGCCATTTACTTCCTGAAGGTACTTTATTAAATCATGAATCTAAGTATTTAGTAAGGGACCTTAGAGGCCCTTCAGTATCTGAACAAGAATACCATCCATAGCATACACCATAGTCTTATTTGAAAATTTACAGGAAGAGGAAATCTATTACCTCCCAAGGCAAAACTTTAGGTTAGATGAATATACTCCCAAGGTGCTATTTGTGTGTAGTTTTATGAAGCTCCATTATATTTCCTGTCCTTCCATCCTATCTCATTTACTTCTACTCTATTCCATTTTATTCTGCCCCAACCCACCCTATTTCATTCCATTTTATTCTATCCCATTGTATACCACTTCATTCTATCTCTATTCTATTCTATTCTATTCTATTCTATTCTATTCTATCTCCCATCCAATCCAATTCCATTCCACTCTATCCCATCCTATCTAATTCCATTCCATTCTAGTCCATCCCATTTCTTTTTTTCCTCTCTCATTCCATTCTACTCAAGCCCATTCCTTCTTGTCCCATCCCATTCCCATCCCAGTCCCCCAAGTTCCATACCATCTCTTCAAGCTTTTATATTTCTTATGTGCCAGGCACCAGGGATACACAAACAAAAGTCCCTTACTTTCTTCTGAATCTACTTGAGGACTTATTTATGTACTCTCAGACATGGTGACTTTTTTTTGAAGCTGGCATGAGACTTGGCTTCTTTGCCCATGTCAACTACTCCAAAACTTGACCAGCCAGTAGTGGGAATTTATTGTAGCCAGTGAATTTTCTCTATTCTCAGAAGCTCCCTTTGCTTATTCATCAGCATCCAAGCATGGTTGCCAATGAGTTTGAAAAAAATAGTGTTTACTCAGATGTCAATTTGGATGAGTATAATATCAATATGGAAACAACCACTGTGTCTGTCTTTCTTTTTTGGGAGGGAAAGCTCCTAGAGATGCACATGTCAAAATGATATGCATCTAGGCATATATTTAAGCCTCCTGGAACTTTAAAACAAGATGCCTCTGCTGTCAATGGAGGGGGAATGGGGATGGCTGAATAACAAATTGCAATCATGTAGAACTTTAAGGTATACAAACTACTGTCCTTACCAAAAATGCACCAAAAGTAAATAGTACAAGCATTCCACTTCATCCTTTCTCTTCCTGAGGAAGGCACTGAAACACAGAGAAGTTGAGTGATTTGCCTAGGATCCTATAAGCAAATGAAATGTCAGAATTGCGATTACATTTGGGCTCTATGTATTCCAAGATCAGAGCTCAAATTAATTCAAGAAGCACATATTTAACACACATTTATTAATCATTAACTTTGAGCAAGACACTATGTTAGATGTTGCTCTTTTGCTCCTCCTGTTCCAGGCATTAAAGAAAATGAACATAGGAACAACAATTCTCACCTTCCGTTAGCTGTCAAGTTCAAAGTGCTCAAGTGGCATAATTAACACATGGTTAACTTTATCAAAACACTGTCCAACCCAATCTAATCAGACTTTACTAAGCACAAAGCAATGGGGCTACAAAAATGAGGACTAGATCTATGGCATTGGGAATTCCCAAATGATGAAATGATATCTTTTCTGCAGCCAATAGTTTTAGAGAATTGCCTGAGACACCAAGTCTTACTGGGCAAGTAACTTGTCCAGGTCACACAGCCAGTATGTGTCTGAGTCAGGACTTGAACACAGAACTTTCTGACTCTTGAGGCCAATTCTCTGTTCCCTACACCAATCTACCTCTCAGAAAACAAAGACAAAAAGAGAAATGATCCTTACTCTCAAGAAACTTACTGGGATTTTCCCACTTTCTTCTTAATGAAACAGCACAAATTTGATTGGGAAGAGCAATTATGATAATGATAATAACTATAAGACCAACTATAACTTATATTTAGGGAGTGCTTTCTGATTGCAAAGTATTTTCTTTTTTATTTTATTAAAGCTTTTTATTTACAAAATATATGAATGAGTAATTTTTCAACATTGACTTGTGCAAAGCCTTCTGTTCTAAATTATCCCCTCCTTCCCCCTCTCCCCTAGATGGCAGGTAGTCCAATATATATTAAATATGTTAAAATATATGTTAAATCCAATATATGTATACATATTTATAGTTATCTTTGCAAAGTAATTTCCCGTCCATTTTCTTACTTGATGACTGTGTTTTACAGCTTTTCCTAGCTCCCTTCCCCTTTCCAGTGTGGAAAGAGAAACTATTGCTAGGGATTGTCCTGGGATGAAATAGAGTCTCAGTGAGTGGTGCTCATTAGGCAAGATATCCACATGTTGCAGTCTTTCCAGGAGAGTCTAGATTTGAAAGGGGGAAAAAACAGGAAGATTTACATAAAGAATATCCTTTTCCAGATTGTGTGCTCCCATTGATAGTTTGAAAATTATGATCACTGTAGCACTAGGGGAATCTTCATTGTGCAGCAGGAAAAAAAAATCTTTAAAATGGAATAAATCACTCTAAAGGCTTTGTCAGCAGCAAACTGTCTTTTTTCTAGAGGAACCTCTTTTCATAACTGAAAGTCACTGACAAGAATATTTTTGCTGAAACATGGAATAGGCGAGGACAAAGCATCATCTCCTAAGGAAACCTCTGGTTTTTTGAGCTCTATGGGAATGGATTTTCCAAACTTTCATTCATTCTATCCCTTGTGAATTGGAGAGGATTGTAAGAGAGAAGTTCTTCCTACCAAAAATTTTACATGATGTGAGTTGGTTGAACCAAGTTCATCATTGGAAGAATATTGGGGGAAAAGCACTGGCAAACATTCCCTCTAACTTGAGTTCACAGCAGCAAAAAGGTTGGACTAGACTCTCCTTTACTATAGGGTCTAATGGACCTTGACTTATATCTGTAATTAGGGCTGAACTTGGGGTCTTTTCTTAAAATATATATGGATAAGTTCACTTACTTTGACGATGTAATTTGCAGAAATGTACACATAAGTGATGAGATTGGTATATGCATTGCCAGGACTAGCTTAGGATTTGGGAGACTCCAAATGAAAGTATGAAAGAAAAGAGATATTAGACTGACTACCAGACTTAAGGTCTACAGGGCCATTGTGTTGACCTCATTGTAGTATGCATGTAAAACCTGGGCAGTGAACCAACACCATACCAAGAAACTGAATTGCTTCCATTTGAATGCTCTTAGGAAGATTCTGAAGATCACCTGGCAGAATAAAATAGCAGACACTGAAGTTCTCTCTCAAACTAAATTACTGGGGCAACTAGGTGGCGCAGTGGATAGAGCACCAGCCCTGAAGTCAGGAGGACTTGAGCTCAAATCTGATCTCAGACACTTAACACTTCCTGGTGTGTGACCCTGGGCAAGTCACTTAACCCCAATTGCCTCAGCAAAAAACAAAAACAAAAAAACTAAATTGCCAAGCATTCCAACTCTACTGCAGAGTGCAACTCCAATGGATTGGTTCGCCATCTTGGGATATCTAACTAAAAGATGATTTTGTAAAAAAACTCATACAAGGCAAGCATTCACGCTGAGGTCAGGAGTGATACAAGGACACTCTCAAGGTTTCTCTGGAGGATTGTGGAATAGATTGTGAGATATAGGGGACACTGGCATAGGATTGCCCAGCACTGTGTGCCCTCATCAAAGAAGGGACTATGCTCTATGAATGAAACAGAAATACAATAGCTCAAAAAAAAACATTAGATGTGCAAATTTGGAGCCATCTCCACTCCAAATGTCCATATAAACTATTTGTGCCTTAAATGTGATAGAGCTTCTGAGCTCATGTTAATAGTCACAGTCAGACAGAGCTATAGTGATGGCCACAGTCAGACATACTGTACCTTGTTTGACCCTGCCATAGTGATGTCATCTTGATTCTTTTTGAGCACAAAGGATAACCACCAATCATAAGCTATCTGCTAATCTGTTAGTATTTTTTTTTCTTTTTTATTATAGTTTTTTATATACAAAACATATACATGTGTAATTTTTCAACACTGACCATTGCAAAGACTTCTGTTCCAACTTTTCCCCTCCTTTCCTCCACCCCCTTCCCCAGATATCAGGTAATCCCATACTTGTTAAATATGTTAAAGTATATCTTAAATACAATATATGTATATATATATATATATGTGCATATGTATATATATATATATATATATATACATGCATGTATACCATTATCTTGCTGTAAAAGAAAGATCGGATTTAGAAAGAAGGTAAAAATAATCTGAGAAGAAAAAAACAAAAATGCAAGCAGACAACAGAAAGAGTGGAAATGTTATGTTGTGGTCCATACTTATTTTCCAGTGTTCTTTCTCTGGATGTAGCTGGTTCTGTTCACTATAGATCATGTTAGTAAATGTTTAAGCAGAAATTAGTTACTTGATGATAGGGAGAGGGAAGAGAAGAAATACTTGAAGTGAATGAGTGAATAATATTTATCATGCACTTACTATCCATCAGGCACTGTGTTAGGTTCTGGGGAAAGGGAGGTATAAATGCAAAAAAAGTCAGTTCATGTACACAAGAAACAGTCTAATCTAATAAGGTGATATAATACATGTGGAGAGATGATCAGGGAAAGTTTTGATCTGAGCAGTCAGAGTAATGGAAAGTGGAGTCATAGGGAAGTGATTATCATGCCATTTCCAGTAGTCATGGTAGAGTTGATTTGATTATTGTTTATGGAGCAAGAAGAAGAAGTGGATGGAATGGATAGGGTGCTACAAGCAGAGCAGTAGAGTAAGTGGCAACATGCCATGCTGAGTTTCTAAGTGTATGACTAGAAGAGCTGGAACAGAGAAGGGGCAGGGAAACAGGGAAGTAATATCAGGGGCCTTGTAGGGGAGATAGGACATCATAGACACAAATATCATCAAATTCACTGTTTTGATTAGAGTCATTGCTGGCTACATGATTTTAAAACATTTTATTCTGTCACTTGGGCTTGAGATTGCGACCTTAAGTTCTCTACAAAGCCATAGGATGAACAGCTTATAGAATTTGGGCTTTTCAGAAGAAGTAAGATTTAATGAACTAAGTAAATTCACTTGTGTTACCCTTAAGAAAATAAATCATAACATCTGGCAATGATTAAAAAAAAAGATTTGCAGACTATTAGATTGAGAAAATATTGCTTAGAATTCTTGAAAAGACATCTCCTCTTCCTCATTTCTTGTACATGGACCAAGGATGGAACCTACAGGCTCAGGGTCTTGATATTATTTTGACGATCTAATAGCTGAAATCTATGAGATTATGAAGACCTTCTCTTGGCTCTTATAAAGCTACTAATATTGGCCAAGTGAGGCATCCATAAAAATGGGCTTAAACAGTCATGGAAGAGATGTTGGTATAAAAAGAACAAATATATGACCATAAAGAGAAATAGACAAGGGAAATGGAGACTTTGAAGAAAATGGTGGACATTTCTTTTGGGGATTATGTAAGGAACTTTCTGCCTGAAGACTAGAGGTTAGAAAAGACTTGAGGGCTATTTCTGTGACATGTTTCAATGTAAAGGATGATATTTTTTTTCTCTCTTTAATGAACATTTTTGACTGTTGGAAACAGACTCTACCCTGCAGCTGCATATTAATGAGTTTTTATGTGGACAAACCTCCAGGAAGAAATTAGTGAGAAGGAGCAAGAAGTTGGCCATTCAAAACTTAGCTGTTGTGTTTGCCAGATTCTATCGGTAGCAGATGGAGTCTTGGTTTACTTCAAAAAGGGTCAATTCAGGGTGTGACTGCAAGATGCAGTTGGATGTTTCGTTTGAAACGAAAGTTTATTTGAACATCTGTTCAAAGAAGAAATTGCCCTCTGAGTACTAGTATTGACTAAAGGGCTCACTTCCCTCAGAATCTTTTTTTTTTAATTATTTTTAAGATTTTTTTATTATTAAAACTTTTCATTTTCAAAAAATATGTATAATTTTCAGCATTCACCCTTGCAAAACCTTGTGTTCCATTTTTTCCTTCTTTTCTACCCACCTCCCTCTCCTAGATTGCAAGTAATCCAATATATGTTAATCATGTGCAATTCTTCTATACATATTTATCAATTATCATGCTGCACAAGAAAAATCAGATCAAAAAGGAAAAAGAAATGAGAAAGTTAACAAAATGCAAGCAAATAACAACAACAAAGTAAAAATAATATGTTGTGATCCACATTCAGTTCCCACAGTCCTCTCTGTGGGTGCAGATGGTTCTCTTCATCACTCGATCATTGGAATTGGCCTGTCCCTCAGAGTCTTGTAGAGGAGCAGAGTTCATGCTGCTGCCCTCAGAGGGGCCTGATATGATAGATACAATCCCCATTTCCCCTTTTCTGTGGTTCTCCTGGCAAGACCATTCTGAAAACAAATCTAAATGCTGACATCTATGACTTTTTGGGTAGTTCCCCTATTCCATGATGGTCTCTCCTCTGTTTCCACACTAACCACATAATGATCATCTTGTATGCTTAAGTAATGAATGCTATAAATATAAGCATTATTAACCCTTTTTTATAGATGAAGAAACTGAAGGTTAGAGAGGTTAAATGAACATAGTCACCCAGTAGGTATAAATATTGGGTATAAGCCCTGAACTCTTTTTTTTTTTTCATTTCTTTTTTCTTTCTTCTTTTTGTGAGGCAATTGGTGTTCAGTGACTTGTCTAGGATCACATAGATGATAAGTGTTAAGTGTCTGTGGCTGGATTTGAACTCAGGTCCCTTGACTTGAAAGCCAGTACTTTATCCACTTTGCCATCTAGTTGCTCCCAAGCTGCACTTTATAGTACACCTTTCTATCTCTCATGTAAGGTTCAATTTAATCAAATTCAGCAAAAGTTTACTAAGGACTTCTTTCATGCCAGGTGTTACAGCTGGGTCTGTGTTAGTTACCAAGAATATAAATATGAAAAACAAACAGTCCTTGACCTTAAGAAGCTTGCTATCCATAGGCTGATATGTTCCTACATTGAATGAGAAGCGGGTCAACCAAGAATTAAATACCATGTTTGCTGAGGGTGCATTTATGAAGGTTTTTTTTGCATTTAGTTAAATAGATCTCAAGTAATCCAATATATATCTCAGTGTTGGTGATGAGGTCATGGCACAAGTCTTCAATACTAAATGATCACTGCAGTTGCTGTTGTTTCTAACTCCATTCCTCTCAAGGGCTCCCTACCACATCTGGTAGTCCGAGCCTACTTTATTATTAAGGTCACCCACAATTATAAACTTGTCCTATTTTGGTACAAAGATGATAAGGGTCTTCAGGGCTTCATACAATTTTTCTTTGACCTCATCAGTGTTCATCACGTGGGAGCATCATCACTAATGATGGTGGCCCAGCATGATGTGCTTTCATCAGGGAAGGAGCTGTGCTCTATGAGCAAAGCAGAATTGACTTAACTCAGAAGAAATGGGAGATAAACAAAATTAGATAATCCCTCCCAATTGTTCATAGGACATAAACATGTCCCTATTTGTGTCTGACCTGTGACAGAGCATACTGAGCTCCTATTAGTCTGATCGGCCACAATAGGATGCACCGTAACTCAACTCTAATATAGTCATGTTATTTTGGTCCTTTTTGAGAATGAAGAACAACAACCAACCAAGAAAGAATGAAATCTCCAAGGGCAGGGGAATTATATGGTTTTTCTGGGATGCTGTGGAAGCAAAATTCTTTGTTGCTGTTTTTCTGTGGAGGAGGAACAGCTGTCAGAAAGTAGCATTCATATTATCAATGAAGTAACAAAAATGTAATTCTGTCCAAGAAGTGAAGCTCACTTTTGCTACTCAGTGTCTCAATCTTCACTTACATGAAGGGAATGGTTTCTTGAGAATATATTGCATTTTGGACGGATCTCAAGAGTTTTTCAAAGAAGCACATGTCCTGGGAAATGGGGGATTCTAGAAGCAGCAACAAGATGAAATAAAATAGGTAGATGTCACCATATTTGTGTTGGGTGCTCTTATCCATAGCTATAGTCGGTCCCAAGAGTTAACCAAGAAAGCTGGTGTAAAAAAGACAAAAGACTATGGAATTTTCTTCAAGTAAATATACATAAGGAAAATTTTAGTATGACCTGAAGAAACAAACCACATTTATGCTTCTTTCATTATGATGTCATACATACACAGAAAGATACAATAGTACAAGTTAGTCTTCTTTGTAGGAGAATGCAAGAAGCATATTTTTATTGCCCAAGTAATTATGAAGAAAGAAAGAATGGATACATTTTAAAAGATTTTTTAAAATAAAGCTTTTTTATTTTCAAAACATATGCATGGATAATTTGACAACATTGATCCTTGCTTAGCCATCTGTTTCAGATTTTCTCCTCCTTCCTCTCAACCCCCAGATGGCAAGCAATTCAATATGTTACATGCTAAAATATATGTTAAATCCAATATGTATAAACATATACAATTCTCTTGTTGCACAAGAGAAATCAGATCAACAAAAGAAAGTAAATGAGTAAGAAAACAAAATGAAAGTGAACAACAACAAAAAGAGGGAGAATGTTATCAAAGAAGATGCAAAGAAGATAAAGGATGCAAAAAGAAAGGGGAGATTTCTTATTAAAATCAGAAGGTTGAGGAAGGAAGGTGATACAGAAATGGAAGAAAAGCACCATTGTACATTTGAAGCAATTATTAGAATCTCTTTCTCCTTCTCTTCCCCCTCCCCCTCTTCCTCCTCCTCTTCCTTCTCCTTTTCCTCCTCTTCCTCTTCTTCCTTCTCCTCTTCCCCCTCCTCCTCTTCCCCTTCCTCCTCTTCTCTCTCCTCCTCTTCTTCCTCCTCTTCTCCCTCCTATTTTTCCTTCTTCTCTTCCTTCACTTCCTCTTCCTCCTCATATTTCTTTCCCTCTCTTGTTTTCTCCCTCTCTTTCTCTACCCCCCATCTCCCTTTCCCTCCTTCCTGATATAACTAGATCATCTCTGGAGGAAGCAACTTCTTGTAAACAAAGAAAGATGTATGATCCATAAATGCAATCTTGTGAAAGGTTATAAAAAAGGGAAAAGCAGTAGTTGTGGGTTGTTGTTTGTCCTTCATTCTTGAAGAAGACCGTGACATCAGGAAGATGATGCTATGATGTGCAAGTGAATTGGATTTAAGTGAGAGAGAACTGTGTAAAGTCATCAGCCTCAGTCTCTCCTCTGGAGCCATCTGGGTCCAGTGGCCAGATATAGATCAGGATGATTGGAGATGACCCTGGATGCAGGGAGAAACCTTGACCTTAGTGATTCCCTATTGAGAGGGAACTGTTTGTCTACCTGATACAAATATCAGAGAGAATTGGTGTCTTTTTACATCTGTTCCTTGAGGACAGTCAAACCTGAGAAGCACTACTCACTTCTGGTAATTCATGTGAGGATAAATGATACCACTAAAAGGGAACTAGAAGGCCCTGTTGGGTATTATGAAATCCTGCCCAAAACTCCCCTGAAGACCTTAGTGGAAGGGTAGAGGGTGAGCAGAAGTGTTTTCCTCATGTCTGCTGAGTAACAGTAGTCGTTTCAAAGAGAGGCAAATTTGTAGAGTGAACTGCTACTTAAGAAGAGGGTATTTAAAATGGGATCTGGATTTGGGGGCCATAGTCTAAAATAGGAGTGATGGGCTCTTGGCTCTTGGCAATGTACCAAAATGGGCTGATAAAAAACAACAACAACAACAACAACATGTTTGCCTGGAATCTTCAAAATCTTCCCAATAGTGCTTCATAATGAAAGGGAGAGAGGGAGGAAACTGATTATGAAGGTGGGAGAAGTCTGCTACTATTGAGAGTATGTAGGAAGAAGAATAATAAAAGAGGAGCCCAGTAATTCACAGGAAATGACCAACAAGAGAATCGTTATTGAGCAAAATGTCTATCCCTAGGTCACACATGCCTTTATACAAATGCACAAATTCTGGGTAATAAAGCCAAATACATGTGGCTAGTTGATGGAGACTAAGTGACTTTCCTAGGATCATATAGCTAGTGTGAAAAGCTTGATTTGAACTCAGATTTTCCTAACAACTCCAGTGTCCCATCATCCAAATTGCCTGGATGAGGAGTAGTTTAGGAACAATGATGTCACTTGTCTTAAAGCCCAGGAGAAGCAAAAACTGAAACAATATTAAAGATAAGAAAATGATTTTTTCTTTCATTTTCTTCTTTTTTCTTAATACTTTTTCCATCTTAAATACAAAGAAAAAAATTGCTATGTACGTAGCTGAACATGAGAAGATTCAATATAAAATAACAAATTATCATTTGAAGATAACCTATATAACAAATACTACACATTGTTTACAAAGCTGCCTGGCTTTCCCGCTTTCCTTTGCTTCCTTTTTGTTTTTCTTTTATTTTCTGCTGTGTACTTTATATATAGATATGTACATATCTATATATGTACACATATGTAGTTATAGAACTATAGATGTAGATTTAGATATATAGATATGTAGATATAAACATATATAGATATGTAGATAGATACAGATATAGATAGATAGAAATATATAGATAGGTACATTAGGTGCTGTGCACATGTGTGTACACATATATATATTAGGTTATATATGTACATTTATTTTTTACATATTTCCATATGAGTCATGTTGCAGAGAAAAATCAGAACAAAAGGGAAAAACCACTAGAGAAAAAGACAACAGAAGGAAAAAAAGGTGAAAATAGTATACTTTGATCTGCATTCAATTTCCACAGTTTTCTCTCTAGGTGTGGATGTCATTTTCCATCCAAAGTTTATTGGAATTGCTTTGGATCACTGAAATGCTAAAAAGAGCCAAGTGTATCATAGATGATTATCACATACTTTTGTTGTCAGCATCAGTTCATGTAAATCTTTCTAGGCTTTTCTAAAATCAGCCTATTCATCATTTTTATAGAACAATAATATTCCATTACTTTAATATACTATAACATTCATCCATTCCCCAATTGATGGATACCCACTCATTTTCCAATTCTTTGCCACCACAAAAATAGCTACTACACACATTTTTGCACATGTGGATTCTTTTCCTTTTTCTTGTGCACTTTTCAACTTATTTTTACCTTCCTTCTCTCTCACCCTAAAGAAGGCTAAACTATGAACACACACATACAGATATCTATAAATGTATATTATATATATATGATATATATATATACTTATTTTGTTTTTTTATCAAAGAAAGAGGACAAAAAAGAGATATATCAGGTGCTTGGGATAATTGGTAAGTTAATAATTGTCAGTTGAGATGGCTGAATCACTCAACTTTTATTTTGCTTATTTTCTCTTTAAAGAAGAATGATACCAGGGATTGAGAAAGTTAGAACAAAAATTACTACTAAGGAATGAAAACCCAAGTTTAGTGAGATAGTCACACATAATGTAGATGCTTTCAATTCAAATCATCAGGCAAGAATGAACTTAACCTAAAAGAATGAAAAAATCAGTCAGTAGGATCCTTATTATTCAGCTATTATTGGTGATCTTTGGAAGACCTTTGAAATGGGAAATCTGGCATAGGGAAGATGACATAAACCTGGAGAAGATTAAAAATTGTTCCCCCTCCTTTTTGTTTAAAAGGAAGACAGTGAATTCCTGGAAAGATTCTAGAACACATGAGTAAGTGAAAGAAATGGGAGAAATTAGAGAAGGAGATAATGATAATTAAAAGTTAAGTATGGCTTCATTTAAATCAAGTCATACCAAATTAACTTCATTTCCTTCTTTTTTTTTTTAAACAGAATAAACTGATAGATGAATTATATAGACATTATTAAATTTCAGTAAAACATTCGACACTCTCTCATGCTCTCTTTGTGAACAAGGAGAGATTTGGGTTAGATTTATAATAAAGGTAGCCAACTTTGAAATTGGTTCAATTACTCACCCCAAAGAATAGTCATTAATAGTGCCACAGTGAGGGACTTAATAGTTCTATTTTATTGTGCTTTGGTTATGCTGTATCTGGAGCTCAGTTTGGGTTCTTCATCTTAGAAATGTCAGACAGGCTAAAGCATACATAGCCTGAGGAAGAGGGATAAAGGATAATGAAAGGTGGATATATTCTATCCTAAGAAGGAAGTGGACATGTTGAGACTGAAGAAGAGAAGGGGTGGTAATTGATGGTCATTAGTGAGCTCCTAGATAGAAGAGAGGCTAGATTTAGTTTGCTTTGTTCCTGGAAAGCAAAACTTTCTCCAATGGGAGAAAATTGATGAGAAGTGCATTTCAACTTAATGGAAGGAAAAACCTTCCAGATAATAAGAGCAATCTTAAAGAAGAATGAGCTGTTTCAGGAGAGAATGGGCTTCTCTCAGTTGAGGTCTTGGAACAGACAATCTAGTGGACATCTTGTAGATTTGTTCTTTGACTAGGTGCAAGCTAGACTAAATGGCCTCAGACTTCTGGCTTTTAGTTTCTGGGATTTATTTCAAAAGACAAAGCAGAAAGGTTGGTGATCATCAGGAATGGAAGGGAAGAATCATTTAGGTCTGTATCAAACTTTGGTGATGAAACATTTCACATCCATTGCATAGAGTTTGTGAAATCACCAGTGTCATCCCAAATATATTTCCCTTAATCTTGGGGTTAATTTTTTCTAGAACCAATGAATAATGGTAAATGAAAAATGACTATATCCCTACTTTGCAAACTGAGGCCAAGCAAAATCAAAGAATTAACCCAAGGTCACACAAGTTGTAAGGGATAGGTTTCAAACTCAGGTCTATTGATTTAAAGTCCAATACTTTTTCCATGATGCCTTACTGCCACTCAGTCATTAATGTCAATAACATCTTTTAAAGTCGGTAGTAAAACAGGATTTTGTTTCCAGAAATACATTTTATGTACAACTCTTCAAGAATGCATCTGTTGCAAAAAGGAAGGTCACTTAATAAGCTCACCAGTCATAAATATAAAAGAAATGCTAAAAAATATAAATACAGTACATTTTTTAGTAATAATTTAAAAATTCTGTACATGGAATTTCCCTAAACAGGTAGTTGTGTTAATACATGTAGGAAGTCCCCACTTTACATTTTGTAGTTATGCTCCTCTGGGGTGGCCTAAAAATACCATTATTTCATGGGTTGTTGCTTTAACTGACTTTTTGGCCCATTTTCACAGGCTGAGTGGAAAATGCCAAGGTTTCATTTTACTGACAAATGTCTGCCTTCTAGTGGAAACAACTGTAACTTCGGGTGTTACAGATTTTCAAACCAAAACATGATGCATTAGGGAAGCACAGAAATAACTTATTTTTCCCTTGTTCTGCTGAGAGGCGGTGAGATGTAGTGGTTAGAGAGCCAGCCTCAGATCTAGGAAGACCTAGCCATGCTCCCTTCCACATGACAGGGTTAGGATTATGGCAGTCAGGTGATATGCAGGATCTGTGTAAAGTTTTTTTCACCCTCCCTTTATACCAGGGAAGAAGTCTGAATTATTATGGTAATTAAAATAAAAAATATGTTGAGGTTACATAATACATACATATATTTTACGCATTTCTGAGTGCATTTTTCTGCGTCATTGGCTAGCCTTCTTGTGTTGTCTGATGTTTTTGCAAAACTCCCCCTAAATTCTGATTTAATTTCTTATGCTGACCCATGATATATCAAAACCATGATAGCAAAAGTCATGATGTAGAAAGGACGCTACATTCAGATGAAGTCCTTAATATCTCAATGCTGTTTATAAATTTATAAATGATAAAGTTTCAGAGGTGATACCTTGCATTAAGTGAATGTTTCTACCCTTACCCAGGAGTTCCCAAATCAGTGAAATCATATCTCTAGCTGCCCTTAATATATTCTTCACATTTTTAAAAATTTTGAAAACATAAAAAGTAATGACTAGTTCTATCTCTTTATATATTGTTATATGATATGCTCCTCTGTTTACTTAAATGACTCTGGGCTCCCTGGTCTCACTTTCCTCTTTTGTATAATGAAGAGGTTGGACATTATGGTCTGAAATCCCTTCTTCTTCTACATTGGGGATTCTATGTACCTTATTCTGTCCTTTATGTCTGGAGGTGCCATGGATCAGAATAATCTGGGCACAGTGACTACTGAAAAACCTAACTTGGACCTCATTTAGCAACATAGGATAATAATTTTTAAAGTAGGAAGGGAACCTTTATTTTTTATTTATTCATTTTTTTAGTAAATTCAACATCATTTTATTTTTCCCCTTTTTTATTGAAGCCTTTTATTTTCAAAATACATGCAAGGATAATTTTTCACTATTGACCCTTGCAAAACCTTGTGTTCCAATTTCCCTTCCCCTTCCTCCCACTCCTTTTCCTAGATGGCAAGTAGTCCAATATATGTTAAACATGGTAAAAATATATGTAAATCCAATATAGACATACATATTTATACAATTATCTTGCTGCACAAGAAAAATCAGATCAAAAAGAAAAAAATGAAAAAGAAAATAAAATTCAAGCAAACAACAACAAAAGAAGTGAAAAGATTTTGTTGTGATCCACACTCAGTCCCCACAGCCCTCTCTTTGCATGTAGATGGCTCGCATCATCACAAGATCAATGGAATTGGCCTGAATTGTCTCATTGTAGAGAAGAGTTATGCCCATCAGAATAGATCATTGTATAATCTTGCTATTGCCCTGTACACTGATGTCCTGAGGGAACCTTTAAAGGCATTTAGCCAAATCCCTCATTTGAGAGATGAGGAAACAGTTGCATGTATTAAGGAAGGAAGAGAAAATGTATGGATTTATGATGTGCTATTTTGTGAGGGAAGCAATGTGATGATGCAGGGATATGGATGTTAAATTTGAAGGTTAAGAGTCCTGTGATCAAATCCAGTTCAGCTAGTTTACCCTGTGTAGACTCAGGCCAATCTCTTAATCTCATTGAGGTTGGATTTTGGGATTTAAATAGTACTTTGCAGTCCCCAATCTAGGATTCCATGGGCATATACCTCCTAATTATACTGTAACTTCTATGAGTCCCTACCTTGTCACATCTAAACTTATCTAAACCTTTTTTCTGTCTATATGAAATCTCTTTCTCCAAGTATCTAGCACAATGTGCTGAACACAGCAGATGCTATATTTTTGTTTAAATTGCATTGCTATACTACATGAATATTTAATTTTTGCTTTGTTTTAAGGATATGTGTCCCAGATTTTACAGGATTGTCTAAATTTCAAAAAAAGCATCTGTACTTTGACAGAATTATTTTAAAAAAACAGTTCTTTTTGTTTTACCATGTGCCCCCTTTTTCAGTTTGAAAAATATGATTGCCACAGCATTTTGATAATTCCAAATATGGGTTGGTGTAATAGATCTCTAAAATGGATAATAAATCCTCCTAGAAGTTTGAGCTGATGAAAATCATATTATTTTCAGAAGTGGTTGGGTAAACCAAGAAGAGTTTTTCTAATCTAGTTGTACATAGACAAATGGTTCCTGGAGTATTCTTTGTAACTTTGCTTTCAGATCCTGAGTGAAGAGTTTTTACTCAAAAGGGATCATCTCATTCTTGTCCTTTGTCCTTTAGGCTGATTGATTGCTTGCTATTGATATTCCCTGGGAAATTCAGACTGTTTCAAGTGACATTTAAATATTATTGTTATTTTTCAATATCATTCATTTCAGCTGCTTTTTTCTCATGTGACTGACAGGTGAGAAGTTGGATTAAGGAGCAGGAAGAGATTTAGATTAGGAGTTAGAGAATTTAGCTTTATATGTCTGCTCTGAATTACCTGAGGAGAAACCCAGTCAATCTGGGTTTTAGTTTTCTCCTCTGGAAATTAGGTGTCAGAGGTGGGCCTTCCAATCCCAAGCAGTTTACAGAGCTCCTAGGTGTTAATTGAACCATATTAAAATATAATTTTTCTTGTTGTTCAGTTTTATCTGACTTTATATCTCCACTTTTCTTTCTTTCTTTCTTTCTTTCTTTCTTTCTTTCTTTCTTTCTTTCTTTCTTTCTTTCTTTCTTTCTTTCTTTCTTTTTCTTTCCTTCTTTCCTTCTTTCTTTTTCTTTCCTTCTTTCCTTCTTTCTTTCTTTCTTTCTTTCTTTCTTTCTTTCTTTCTTTCTTTCTTTCTTTCTTTCTTTCTTTCTTTCTTTCTTTTTTTCTTTCTTTCTTTCTTTCTTTCTTTTTCTTTCCTTCTTTCTTTCTTTTTCTTTCCTTCTTTCTTTCTTTCTTTCTTTTTCTTTCCTTCCTTCCTTCTTTCTTTCTTTTTCTTTCCTTCCTTCTTTCTTTCTTTCTTTCTTTCTTTCTTTCTTTCTTTCTTTCTTTCTTTCTTTCTTTCTTTCTTTCTTTCTTTCTTTCTTTCTTTCTTTCTTTCTTTCTTTCTTTCTTTCTTTCTTTCTTTCTTTCTTTCTTTCTTTCTTTCTTTCTTTCTTTCTTTCTTTCTTTCTTTCTTTCTTTCTTTCTTTCTTTCTTTCTTTCTTTCTTTCTTTCTTCCTTTCTTTCTTTTTGGAGGTAAATAGAGTTAAGCAACTTGCTAAGGGTCACACAGTTAGTAAATATCTGAGGCCAAATTTAAACTCAAATCCTTCTGATTTTAGGACTGGTATTCTAATTCCTTAGCCCCAATTGGGGATTTTCTTGGCAAAGATACTAAGGTGGGTTGCCTTCCTTCCTTCCTTCCTTCCTTCCTTCCTCCCTCCCTCCCTCCCTCCCCCCCCTCTCTCTCTCTCTCTCTCTCTCTCTCTCTCTCTCTCTCTCTCTCTCTCTCTCTCTCTCTCTTTCTTTCTTTCTGGCAATTGGGGTTAAGTGACTTGCCCAGGGTCACACAGCTAGGAAGTGTTAAGTGTCTGAGGTCAGATTTGAACTCAAGTCTTCTTGACTTCAGGGCTGGTGCTCTATTAGCCATGTTACTGCCTTAATATATAACTGGCAAATATTTAACAAGATAAAAAAATAATACAATACAGATAATGTTAATTTGTGGTTTTCTAAGGCAACATTGGGCCAGCAGAGATACATCATATTTGAGTTTAACATCAATGGCTTAGATGACTTATAAGGTCCATTCTGGTTCTAAATCATATGATCCTATGTTTTTAGATTCAACATTCAAAAATACAAGAGCATTTGCATTCTAGAATGGATTGTTGAGTATATAATTCCCATCTTATACCAATGACATAATAGATTTGTCCAAAGTCACCCAGCTAGTTTATAGTAGTTCTATAATTGACACCTTCTACTTTTGCTTTCTAATTCAATATCTATTAATAATAATAATATTAGTAGTTAATTCTTATATAGTGTATTAGGCACTATTGCTAAGTCTATATATATATATATATATATATATATATATAATCTCATTTGATTTTCATGATAACCCTAACAATAGTCAGGTGCTATTATTATCGTATCCATTTTACATAAGAGGAAACTGAGGTAAACAGGGTTAGTGACTCATGTAGGGTCACACAACAAGGAAATATATAGATAAAATTTGTACTCAGGTCTTTCTACCTCCAGATCTGCTCTATCCATTGTACTGCCTAGCTGTCTCAGCCAATCCTATGGATAATCAGAAGGTAGATTTCAATATCACTGCTATTGTTATACTTGTTTAAGCATGAAAGCATCAGGATCCTGTGGAATGAGGACAGAAGCAGGAGACCACTTTTGTTCTCATTGTATCAGTTCCATTGAATAGAATTCCCATTTACTTTAAACAGGGAACTTTATATATAAGTAAGAGCTTTAAATAAATATATTTAATATAAATGTATTTAATATAAATATGTTTAATATATAATATTAAAATATATAATATATTTATAATATAATTTAATATAAATATATTTATATAATATATAATATAAATATATTTAATATAAATGTAACGTGCTGTCATCTCCAGAAGCTGCCGATTGCTCTCTGGGAGGAGATCTGCTGTGTCAACTCAAATCTCTCGCACAGATTCTTCTTCCTGTAGAGAACCCTTGTCTCCAGACAGTTGCCGTCAACTCTGGAGAGAGCCGTGTCAAGCCTGGTCTAAAGCAGAGACTTTAAATAAATATATTTAATATATTTATATATAAGTAAGAACTTTAAATAAATGCCTTAGTCATTCATTTCGTATTTATTTAGTCTTTCATGTCTAGGTAGTATTCATTCATTCATTCATTTTTTATTAATTCATTCACAAATAGCTAATATTCATTCATTTTTTTAAATCAAGGGTAACATTCTGTCATTTTTATTCATTTATTCACTTATATCTAGATTAGATTCATTCATTCATTTTTGCACGGAACCCAGAGGATTCAGAAGGCCACGAGTTTTTTAAAATGTGTTCCAACACGAACATCTCCACCATTTTTTCTTTTTTCCCAGTCAGATTTTCATGAGTGTATCTTTTTAGAAATAAAAGTCAATAGAGTCTTTTATAAAAATCAATTTTTAAAAATCAGAACGATCCTTCATTCTCTTTTTGTGTTTCTGTCATTCTCCTCTCCACACCCCCCACCATTCCAGACATATCAGCTGTTTTTCCGGTGAACACAAACTTGGTAGCCAAGTTTGTGGCTGTGTATTTGGGTTCTGTAACTATGGATTTTTAAACCTCAGTGATGAAACCTTTCCTTCTGCTCCTCTCTCATTCAGATGGGAATGTATGTGGCAAAGCAATTAAAGAACTTTAAACCAGGTCTGAGCTCAAGTTATCTGCCTGGATCAGTTTAGCTGAATTGGATTTAGATGTGTTGAATAGAAATCTTGTCTGAAAAACTTAAAAATAATAGCAACAACAAACAAACAGCTGATAGTACATTTCTGTTTGTTCTATTATATTGACTTGGCTTTGCTAGGAAGGGGGTCAGAGTAACATTGAAGCCATGTGAGCTGGGAAAGCAATATTCCTCCTCCTTAGTACTCTTTGAGCAGCTGGAGGCCGGCCATTGTACCATGGCAACTTCAAGTTCACTGACATTATTTCTAATAAATGGCTGCTCAAGAGTTTATGGGGTGTTTCTGGCCCCAGCTCAGGGCAATCAGCAGGAGGTGGCGGGGGCAGGGTCCATTTCCTGTCCCCACTGCCCAATGGTTTCTGCATCCCCATGAAAGATCACAGGGAATTTGATGCAGGTTTTTGGAACAGACATCAGTTAATTAAAATGGCCGGGTTTCTGAACAAATTGAATAGGAGAAGAGCCAGACGTTCGTCATTGACCACATACTGTGGCAAAAAAAAAAAAAAAAAAAAAAAAAAAAGAAAGAAAGAAACCAGCCCTGGTTGGGGCACAGAGAAAGGAAATTCCTCTTCTGACAGCCAAGACTTCATTTGAGCAAGGATGGGGATAGCCAGAGGTGAGAAAACGGAAATACATATTAAAAGTCAACATCATTATGGAAAGTCAATCATTGAGACCATCTTACCATTTCTTTGTACTTGAGCTGCTGATAATGATTGTAGATTTAGAGGTCATCTTGGACAATCCCCAGGGAAGGGATTTACATAAATATCACATGAGTAGTAAGTTGTATGGTTGACATATGAACCAGTGTCCTTTGACACCAGACCCAAAGCACTTTCTATTAAGTGAATTTTGAAGAATTATGTCTAAGTTTTAACTCTTTCCCATCTCCCTGCTAAAAGGTAGCCAAGGACAAGGAAAGAAAAGCTGGGAACCTAAATAAATCCATGCACTGAATAATCCATTTTGGAATAATTGAGAAATGCTACTATTTTTGCCCAGGATTTGAGCAAAAGCCATATAGTTTGACCTTGTCAACAATTAAGGGAAAAGATCACCTAGAGAAATCACTCGGGAAAAAATCTTTTTTCAGGCACATAAGACATATGTAATGGGGATGGTTCATGGGTAAGGCCAAAGTTTTTGGAATCACTACATAAAGCTTGTGGGTAGTCAAAAATGTGACTTCCTAACCTCCTTTTCCAATGATCAGATGATATATAGCAAAGTTTGTTACCAGTCAATTCAACTATTTCGTTATAACTCCAGATGCATAGAGGGTTTGCCCCCAATTAATCCTCTAGTTAAAAGGCATTGAGACTGAAAATAAAAGTAGGCAAAGTGCAAAGCAGTATCCACTAACTGGGTGAGTATTTCTCTGTCATGGTTTAGTGTGGTAGAAAAGCTATATTAGGTGTTTAAAATCATGTTAGCAATTGCAGGATTCTCAGTGATCAGCAGAGGGCATTAGCATCATAGCTGGGTGGATAAAGCAAACCCACTCCATTTCTTTATCCCTTCCCCCACCTATTGAGAGGTTGTGACTATGGGAGCCCCAGGTGAGGGATATTAGGGGAAGCTAGAAATTTGGCACTAGATCCCCGGGGCTGGCAGGAATGAGATCTGAAGGCAGACCCCGGAAGCTATTTTATCTAATCTCTTCATTTTATAGATTAGGAAAATAAGACTCAATAAAGTGATTTATGCTTGGTGACATAGGTAGTGAGTATCAGAGATTTGAATCCAGATCCTTGGATTTCAGAGACAGAATGCATCAAATCAAAGCAATCAAGATATAGTAGATAAAGTGTTGATTTGGAGATAGGAAGAACTATTACCTCCAACATTTACCAAATATCTGACCCAGCATAAATCACTTAACTGATCTGGGACATAGTTCCTCAACAGTAAGATGAGGGAGTTGGACTCGATGACCTCTATGGTCTATTCCAGCTCTAAATGTAAGATTTTGTGAAAGCTGAATCAGGTGAATAATAGCTATAACAATTAACATTCATATAGTGTTTTAGAATTTGTGAAGGCCTTCACAAATATCTCATTTAATCCTTACAACAAGCCTGGGAGGCAGGTGCTACTATTGTCCCCATTTTACAGATGAGGAAATTGAGGTAGACAGATTAGCCTAGGATTGCATAGCTAGCGAGTGAATGAGGCTGGATTTGAACTCAGAACTTCCTAAATACAGGTTTAGTGCTCTAGCTATCTCTATAACAAAATTGGGTGTGGAGACAACAGAATCTAAGAAAATAACTTGAAGAAAATTGGGTAAAATTAGTGATTGTATTTCAAAAAGCAGATTGTCAACTGCTGTGGTCATTCTGTGGACAATGAATCCCTTTTACAACTCCTAAGACACTAGGACTATCTTATCTATTCTGGAGTATTGAAATTTCAGTGTTCTGGCAAGGCTGGGACCCAGTATTTCCCATCTATTTGGGAATGGAGTATTGATTCAGCAAGCAAGAAAGGAGAAGAGGAACTTGACAATCAGCCTACCTGAGTGGAGAGAGCACAGGATTTGGGCTTGACTCCTGCCTCTCCCAGGTAATCCTCTGGTCTCTGGTAAATCCTTTTGTTTCCTAGTCTGTAAGATGATGAGCCCAATATTTGAACTGCTGACCTCACAAGATTGTTGTAAAAGATAGTATTATATAGTATATATATAATATATATGTTATCTATATATTATATATGCACTATAATATATAATAAAAGTGCTATATAAATATGAGAGTTTGCTAGAGTCCGAAACATGCTCCTATATCTTATAAAACTCTCTATGCATACATATTAGAGAATTCCTACTAAATTCACCCTGAAACTTAATGGAAGTCATTTGAACACATTTCCTGCAATTTGCGAGACTTATTCCAATACAGATTTAGACTGTTTATTTAATATTCTTTCATGCCTGAGCAATTCTTGGCAAAATAAGAATGTCTTTGTATGCATACAAATTCTCTATTATAATTGGCTTCACTTTAATACATGATTTGGAATGCCAAGAATTGACCATGTATTTGGGACGGGGCAGTGTCAGGACCGCATTACCCAGCATTCCAGGATGGAAACATCTACACGGCTGGTGCTGATGACTTGACCTTGGGATAACCTGCTAGATTCTGGGCTCTGGTGCCATTAATTCATGTGTAGAAGAAAGAAAATGTCATTTCCACCCCTAATTGTGTGCTGTCTGTGAGCCATTTTAAATAGGATACCTTTGCATCGCATGAAAAGAATTCATTTGGCAGCCCAAAATTTGGTGAGGTTGGCTTCCATTTCAAAGAGGGTTCTAAGAAACTTACCTGCCTGCTTCTTTCCCTTTCAGGCTGATGGAAAGATGAAGTTGGAGACTAGAATAACAGCAATTTTGAGCTCTGGAAAGGACTTTAGGTATCTCCTAGTCCTGTTCTTTTTATAAGTAAATAAATCCCAGAGTGGTTAAAGAGACATGTAAAAGTACAAGTGAGTTCATGGCAGGCAAGGCATTGCATTTAATGTCTAGGGCAGGCTTTACAAAATACACACCTGGGACAAGGACCTTCAAATCATTGTAAGGTTAATTCAATAAGGAAGGGAAATGATTATTGCTGATATAGGAGGTGAACTCACCAGAGATCTAGCAGGCAGGCCAAAAAAGTCTCCATCTGGTAGCTTTCAATTTAAAATCATTATTTTTGCTATTTTATGCTATGTTTAGTTATTTCTGCACTGACAATAATGCCAAAAGGAAGACTATCTTTAAGTATTGAAGGCCTGTCAAGTGAAAGAGGTAGGGGGAAATGTTCCATTTGGTCCCAGAGGAAAGAATTAGAAGCAATGAGTACAATTTGCAAAGTGGAAAATTTATTTTTCATATAAGGAAATTTGCAAGAAAACAAACGTCCTGATAATGAGTGCTATACACAAGGAATGGGCTGCCTTGGTTCTCCATCACTGGATATCTTCAAGCAAAAGCTGGGTGATTATTTAATAGATTTTTCATAAAAGGAATCCTTATTCAGGTACAGGTTATGCTAGATTGCCTCCAAAACTAGAGTTCCCTTCTAAATCTAGATTTAAAAGTGTTATTAGTAACCTCTAAATTTCGGTACTCTGGGGACAAAGCTCCACTTGTGCTATCCTAGTTCCAGCTCTGGTGGAGACAGGATAGCTTTGTCACAGTTGTTACTATTCACTACCATTTACCAAGAAGGGAAATCAGAAAGGAAAAAGCTAGGCTTTTCATTGGCATTTGGAACTTAAATTGAGGAATTTCTCTACCGGTGTGACCATCACAGACCTACTTTGTCTCTGAGTCTTCTGCTGCACTAAGAGATTAAGTGATTTAATAAAAATAAATAAATAAATAAAATTTAAAAAAAAATAAAAAGAAATTAAGTGATTTGTCCAGGGTCACATAGCCACTATCAGAAATAACTCTTAGGACCAGATTTTCCTGACTTTGAAGGCAATTCCCTATTATGCCAACTTCTCTCTAACCATTTGACCTAAAGTACTGATTCACTAAAACGTTTCATCCATTAACTGTCATTTTTCTACATTCTCCTTTTTGAAGCTAGACACACTTCATGTGAGAAAATGTCAATATTAGAAGGCTATTACAAGTGAACCGCCATCCTCAGGAATAAATAGAACATCTCCTGCCAATTAGATGCTGGGCTCAGAGTTAATTCTATCTGGTTCTCTATATCACTGGCCATCTCTCTGTACATAGTACTGAGCAGTAAAAAAAAATCACTATATGGTAGTTATTGTTTAGTTCCACTCTTTGTGACCCATTTGTTTTTGTTTTTGTTTCTGTTTTTTGTTTTGTTTTGTTTTGTTTTTGGCAGATGCTAGAATGGTTTGCCATTTCCTTCTCCTGCTCATTTTACAGATGATGAAATTGAGGTAAGTAGAGTTAAGTGATTTTCTCAGGGTCACTGAGGCTAGATTTGAACTCAGGGAGATAGGTCTTCCTGACATTAGGTAAGCTACTTTTTTAAAAAATTAGAAATCATCACACTATCAAACAGTTTAAGGTCATCATTAAAACTGAGCTTCTCGATTAGCTGATGCCCTTGAATAGAAGGAAACCATGAATTAAGTCTAAGGGAGAGATATCATGGGACAGACAGATGTAGTCACTCAGAAATCACCAGGGGGTGAAGAGAAGACTCTGGTCTTCCCTCTACCACTGAGTCTCTTATATGTAAAACCAAGGCGTTGGACTAGAAAACTTCTAACGTCTCTTCTAGCTCTGAATTCTATGATTTTATAAATTAATCTCATAAATGGAACCCTGCTCTTAAAGACTTAAAACAATAGCATCAGGTAATGAATGAGTCACACTTTGCAGAAAACAGTGTTTTGCATTGTTCTCTGTCACCATCTAGTGGACTTCTGAATGAGTGACCAGGAAGCTTCACTTTTCCAGGGAAATGAAGGCATATAAACATTGACAAAAGTCACTGTCATTATGTTGCTTATTTAATTCTTCAGTTTATTCCACAAACGCTTATTAAGTTCCTATGTGCAAGAAAAGAAGTCCAGGAAGAGTTCAAGAGGGACTCATGGGGACTGAGTCCAGTGCTTGAGCTGGGGCTGGAAGGATGAATAAGTAGGAGGAGGCTGAGCAGTGAAAGCAGAGAAGGCAGTATAGACAGAAGGAATAACATTGGTAAGTGTTGATAGATTATAAAGTCTTTGCAGGTGTCCTTGAAAGAACTCTTTCTATTTTCTCATGAATAAAGTCTGCCTTTCTCTCCTTTTTTAAAGGATGGGAATACTCTATTATCTAGTGATCCTAGCCTGATGGAGCTACAAAACTCATCACACAGTATCCTCCTCATTTTATGGTAGAGGGAGGTAGAGAATATGAGGGTTATCAGGATCCTTAGAGAGCATCCAGTCACTCCCCTTCTTTCCCCAACATTTTGCATGTTGGATTGCTCTTGGGTTTTCACTCATTTCAGTTGTGTTCTACTCTTTATGAGCCTTTTGGGGTTTTCTTTTTTTTTTTCCTTTAGTTCTTTTTATTAAAGCTTTTTATTTTCAAAACACATGCAGGATAATTTTTCAACATTAACCTTTGCAAAACCTTGTGTTCCAATTCTTCCCCCTTTCCCCCACCCCTTCCCCGGCAAGTAATCAAATATATGTTAAACATGTTAAAATATGTGTTAAATCCAATATATGTATATATATTTATACAATTATCTTGCTGCACAAGAAAAATCAAATCAAAAAGAAAACAAATGAGAAAGAAAATAACATATAAGCAAACCACAACAAAAAGAGTGAAAATGCTATGTTGTGATCCACATTCAGTTCCCACAGACCTCTCTCTGGGTATAGATGGATCTCTTCATCACAAGATCATTGGAACTGGCCTGAATCATCTCATTGTTGAAAAGAACTATATCCATCACAATTGATTATAGTTTAATCTTCTTGTTGCCATGTCCAATGATCTCCTGGTCCTGCTCATTTCATTTAGCATCAATTCATATAAGTTTCTTCAGGCCTCTCTGAAATCATCCTCTTGATCAATTCTTATAGAACAATAATATCCATAACATTCATATATCATAACTTATTCAGTCATTCCCCAACTGATGTGCATCTACTCAGTTTCCAGTTTCTTGCCACTACAGAAAGGGCTGTCACAAACATTTTTGCATATGTAAGTCACATTGGTATTTTTTGACAAAATATGAAATAGTTTATTATTTATCTCTCTACCTCATTTTACAGATGAGGAAACTGAGGCAGAGTTAACTGACTGTATAGTAAGTATCTGAGGCCACATTTGAACTCAAGCTTCTCAGACCCAGAACTCTATCCACTGCACCAGCTAGCTGAACCAATTGGATTTCCAAGCATCTAAATAAATGGTGGTGACAGACAGATGCTTTGCCTACTGCTCTTATGGATGCCTTGCTACTCTAGATTTGGCTTTTGTTCTACTTTTGAAGATTGCATCACTAGACATCAGTTAATTTTAATTTGAGGGAAAATGCCTCATTTCTATCTATCTTATCTGCATTATTTTTGTATCACAGAAGAAGATGAGAAACTCTATATATTCCACATTATGACCTACAATAGATGGGCCAGTTGTTAAGCTATTCTTATGGAGGGCAATCTGGAAAGGTAAATGGTCACTGAACTTAGGTGAGAATTCCTCTTTTGTAGTAGACAAATACCAATATCCCAACTACTAATACTTCTGTAGACAAGGAGAACTTCCCTTGGTGCCTAGTTACCATGGAGAGTAGTTACATGTACCTTAAAGGTATAGGAGGCAAGAATTAACATTTTTTGAAAATAGGAAACCTGAAAATATTTTGAATAACAGATGTTTATATTCAAATTCTTCAAGACCAGAAATTATAACTCCTGCTCCCTTCCTCTAGGACCATCAATCTATCTTTGCACCCATCTGTTCTTATGCCTTAGACCTTATGTAATTATTAGAATCACAGGTTTCTGAAGCTGAGAAAGACTTGGGAGATAATCTGGTCCAGATCATGCATTTTTAAAGGAGAAATTTGAAACTCAGAAAAGTGAACTGTTTTGCTCATAGTCATACAGCTAGTCAGCCTCTTAGTGTTATGCCCTTGTTATGCCCTACTCTGATCTCTCTTACGTGAAATCATAGCTTTTCGGAGTTAAAAGGAAATTTAGAAACCTCATGTTAGAATGTGTATCTGAACTCTACCACAAGTGGTCTTCCAACCTTTGCTTAAATAGTTACAATGATGGGGAATCTTCTTCTTCTTTTTTTTTTTCTTTTAGATGGAGTTTCTTTTAGCCTAAATTGCTTTAGGCTTTTATGAAATGGTCCATAAAAGCCCCAGCCCTCAATATTATAAGGCATATTCTTTTTTTTTTATAACATTATCCCTTGTATTAATTTTTCCAAATTATCCCCTCCCTCCCTCTACTCCCTCCCTAGATGACAGGTAATCCCATACATTTTACATGTGTTACAGTATAACCTAGATACAATATATGTGTGTAAATCCAATTTTCTTGCTGCACGTTAAGTATTAGATTCCGAAGTTATAAATAACCTGGGTAGATAGACAGTAGTGCTAACAATTTACATTCACTTCCCGGTGTTTCTTCTCTGGGTGTAGTTGTTTCTGTCCATCATTGATCAGCTGGAAGTGAGTTGGATCTTCTCTATGTTGAAGATTTCCACTTCCATCAGAATACATCCTCATACAGTATCGTTGTTGAAGTGTACAGTGATCTTCTGGTTCTGCTCATTTCACTCAGCATCAGTTCATGTAAGTCTCTCCAAACCTCTCTGAACTCATCCTGCTGGTCATTTCTTACAGAGCAATAATATTCCATAACATTCATATACCACAATTTACCCAACCATTCTCCAATTGATGGACATCCATTCATTTTCCAGTTTCTGACCACTACAAAAAGAGCTGCCACAAACATTTTGGCACATACAGGTCCCTTTCCCCTCCTCAGTATTTCTTTGGGATATAAGCCCAATAGTAGCACTGCAGGGTCAAAGGGTATGCACATTTTGATAACTTTTTGGGCATAATTCCAGATTGCTCTCCAGAATGGTTGGATTCTTTCACAACTCCACCAACAATGTATTAGTGTCCCAGTTTCCCCACATCCCCTCCAACGTTCATCATTATTTGTTCCTGTCATCTTAGCCAATCTGACAGGTGTGTAATGGTGTCTCAGAATTGTCTTAATTTGCATTTCTCTGATCAGTAGTGATTTGGAACATTCTTTCATATGAGTGGATATAGTTTCAATTTCATCATCTGAGAATTGTCTATTCATATCCTTTGACCATTTGTCAATTGGAGAATGGTTTGATTTCTTATAAATTAGGGTCAGTTCTCTATATAATTTGGAAATGAGGCCTTTATCAGAACCTTTAACTGTAAAAATATTTTCCCAATCTGTTACTTCCCTTCTAATCTTGTTTGCATTAGTTTTGTTTGTACAGAAACTTTTTAGTTTGATGTAATCAAAATCTTCTATTTTGTGATCAATAATGATCTCTAGTTCTCCTCTGGTCATAAATTCCTTTCTGATGGGGAACCTTCTCATAATTGACATTTAGATAATGCTTTAAGGTTTGCAAACCTTAGACATTCTCCAAATAGACTTGTGATATAGTAGAGAGCACTGGTTCTGGAGTTGGAGGTCTTAAATTCAAATCCCTGATTTGACACTATTATAAGCTTAGCCAGGTATCTTAATGTGATTAGATCCTGGTATCTTTTGTAAAATGAAGGATTAGACTAGAGATCTAAGATTCCCCAGCAACTCTGGGAGATGGTTGCTATTATTATCTCTAATTCCAAGAAATTGAGACTGAGAGAAGCTAATGGAAATCTTCTTAGGGTGACACACAAAATATCTGAGCCAATATTTTAAACTGCTTCCTAACTTCAGATGGAGCACTTTGTTCACTACACTCCTCTCTGCCTTCCAAGATTATGGATGTCACTTGAGTTCTTGGTGTTAGGAAGGTTTTCTTTTTACTGACCCTAAAACTCTATAATTTAATTTCCAAGTGTTGTTAGTTCTGCTCTCTAAGGACAAGGATTTCCATTTCCTCTCCACTAATTCTTCAGTCTTCTTGCATTTAATCTCATTTGAATTCATTTTCTTCAAAGTTAGCAATAATCTTTTAATGATCAATTCCAATGACTTTTTTCAATTTTCTTTCTTTTTATTCAACCTCTCTGTAGAAATTGACCTTTTTAATTATCACTCCTTCTTGAATATTGTTTCCTTTCTGGGTTTTTGTAACACTACTCTCGTCTTGTTCTACTACCTGTCTGACCACTGATCAATCTACTTTTCTGCATCATAATTCATATCCAAAATCCCTAGTCCCTAAAGCTAATTTATTTTTGGCATCCCTAGAACTCAACTGTTTTTACACATAGTAGGTGCTTAATGAATATTTATTGGATTGGATTAAATTCAACATGTATTGCCCCAACTTCCTCCTCTCCAAGTTAAATATTTCCAGTTTCTGATTCTTTATGCTATAGACTACAGGCCCTTCTTCATCCTAGGTGTACTTTTCTGGATGAGTTACAATTTGTCAACCTTCTTCCTAAATGACAATTCCTGGGAGTGAACCCAACACTTCAGATGAGGTCTGATCACATCTAATTGGAAATGTACTTTCCGGATAGACTCTGTTCTATAATACAAACATCAAGAACTGTGAATGTTATAATTATGCATCATTTAAATTTGTTTGCCTGTCTTTTTAATTTACATTTTTCCAGGATATCAAATTGATGTCAATTTATCTTGTTTGTTGTGGTGGGACCCGAGAGTCTGTAAAATGCAGCAAGATAATTCACGATGGACAAACTGTTGGCGTTTGAAATATGTCTCGGATTTAATTTGTTGGTCCTTGCACAGTTTTTAAATCAGAACAGGTATCTGTGTATGCTAGAAGTCTTCATTTGCATTTTCAAGTAGATGTAGATAGGATATGATCTTTGGGCTTTCCTTAACAAGGATGGATTTTCATCTGAACATTGCTAATGTGGGAATGTTCAGAGGGAATGGGCACCTTGGGAACCGTCTGAAAGATGATTCTTAAAGAACTTGCTAGTGAAGACATAGTTCATAAGCAGCCCAAAGGCATATATTGGGCAAAATTATAAAGTGAGGAAAATAAGACTCAGGGAGGTTAATTAATTGTCAAAGGTAGGAGTTAAACCCAAGCCTCTGATTCCGAAGCCAGCGTTCTCTCCACCATAGTGTAGAAGAGAGTAACATGGAAAGGACTTGCCAACTGCTTAAGTCACAACCACCAATTTTGTTGGCCTGTCTAAAAAGTGATAATTGGCTTTTAACAGTACTAAGTCCACAGATCTTATTTTAGCCATTGTCCAAGTAGTCATTGGGTAATCCTTAGAGGGTTTTGAACATCTTGATGATAAAATAGTGCACTATCAATACCAATCTTTTTGTATTTTTAAAATAACCATAGTTTTACTTTTAATTATATATTAATTTTTCAATCAGCAAAAATCCTCTTTCTCTTCCTTCCTTTCTACACCCCCCTTTCATTGAAAATAAAGGGAAAAAAGAAAACACTTGTTACAAATATACGCCAAAAACTTTATGAATCTCATTTTGTGTTCTAAGTCCTTCACTGGTCATTATGCTGATCAGAGTTTCTTTCTTTTTTTTTTTTTTTTTTACAATTGCTGTATTTTAACCTTGGCATATTCTCCTAGTGTTTTTTGTTTGTTTGTTTGTTTGTTTTTTGTTGTTGTTATTTTGTTGTTTGTTGTTTTTCAGGAGGCAATTGGGGTTAAGTGACTTGCCCAGGGTCACACAGCTAGCAAGTATTACGTGTCTGAGGTCAGATTTGAACTCAGGTCCTCCTGACTTTAGGACTGTTGCTCTATCTACTGCACCACCTAGCTGCCCCTAGTTCTGTTCATTTTGCTTGCATCAGTTCATGTAAGTCTTCTTAGATTTGTCTGAAACCATCACTTTCATGGTTTCCTAGAGCACTAATAATATTAATATACAATCATTTATTCAGCTATTCCTTAATTTATGGAAACTCCTTCAAATTCCCATACTTTGCTATATCAAAAAGAACTTTAAATTCTTTTGGACATCCTTAGGGTTTGTTTTGCTTGGGATTAACCTCTCCCTTAATTTACCCTTCCTTTAATTCTTCCTCCATACTTGAATTTTTTGGTTTTTTGGCTGCTTGAAATACTATTTCTTTGGTCCTGAAACTCTGGATTCAGGCTATAATGTTCCTAGGACTTTTATTTTGAATTTAGCACTTCCTGATTCTAAATCCTTTATTTTATCCACTTTCCCACCTCGTTGCCCAGTAAAAGAGAACAAAAGCAAGCTGACCTATTCATTGGATCTGACAACACATACTGAAGGTATATATCCTTATCAGTTCACTAAGACCGATATTATTCATTATAATCCATCAGAGTTTTTCTTTTAAAAAACAAACTTGTTTTGGCTGTATTATTAAAGTAATTGTTCATACTACTCTCATGGTTCTGATTTCTTCTTTCAGCAGAATTTACCTAATTTCATTCTGGCCCATTGATCTATAAGCCCACCAAAATTTCCCAGAAGGAAAGTTTGAGTTGGGTATCCCTATATACATCTAAACCCTTAATACAATAATTAGAGAAGCTTGATATGCAGAACAGGTAACATTGCAGTCAAAACATGAAGTGGAAGATGAATTTAGTATTTCAGTAGTAAAAGTCTATACAATGATTATTCAGTTCAATACATTTAATAAGCAACTTGTATATGCAAGGAGCTACATGTCAAACAATGTTTTTGCTTTTTGTCTCTGTATTTCTCCACTTCTAGAGCTATTGTAGTTGTTTTGTTCAGTCATTTTATGTTTAACCCTTTGTGACCCCCTTTGGGATTTTCTTGGCAAAGATACTGGAGGGGTTGCCATTTCCTTCTCTAGCTCATTTTACAGATGTGGAAACTGAGGCAAACAGCATTAAGTGAGCTGCCCAGGATCACATAGCTTGTATCCGAGTGAGGCTACATTTGAACTGAGGTATTTCTGACTTCAGACCTGGCCCTCTACCTTAGCTATCACTTAGCTGCCCACTTTTAGAGTATCTAGTAACAACTTAGAGTAGTCATTCTCAAACTTAATAGTATCAAAACCCTTATATTTAAAAAAATTGAGGGCCTCAAACAGCATTTGTTTATTTATTTTATACCCATAGATATTTACCATATCAGGAATTAAAGTATTTTAATATTATTAGGCAACTAGTTTTGACCTTGTGGATCCTTTAAACAATATAGGGGTCAACCAGGGGCCTCCAGAGAATATTTTGAGAGTCACTATTCTGAAGTAATTATTAACCAAATAAACAATAAACACTTATTAAGCACTTACTAGCTACAAGATACTGTAAGACATAGAAAAAATTCTAAGAGATGACCCCTTACTGTCAAGGAATTTTTGACTGAGTTGGGGAAAAATACACATAAAAAGATATTTTAAAATTATCTTTGCACCTGTCTGATCCTCTTGAGTAGATTATAAGCCCTATGGGGCAGAGATTAAATATTTCCCCTACACAAAGTGCCCTACATAGACAAGTCTGTTACCTTTCTTTGTAATCTTGGGCATAGCACTGTACTTGGTACATGTCATGTGTTTAATAAATGCTTATTATTGACTTATTCACATAGGAAACACTTAAATGCTTTTGGGATTGCTAAAGTTGAAATAGAGAATTAACAATTTAATTAGCATAAAAGTGATAAGTAAGGAGTGTAATTCATTCATTTATTCAATAAATTTTATTGTGTCTCCTTGGACACAAGATAATAAGAACTATAGGAATTCAGAAAGTGAGCTCATCATATGTTAGAATTGGAGGAAAGCTCCCAGGAGAAGGTAAGATTTGAGTGAAATCTTAAAGGCTGAGAAGTTAGCAGAAAGGAACAAGGGAAGGCATCCTAGGTGGAGGGAATAGGCTGAGCAAAGGCTTGGAAGATTACCATTAAATTCATCATATGAATCCTTCTTAGACTTCAAGTATGAACAATACATATTTCATAACTGATATATTAAATAGATGGGTGACATATCTAGACTCAGTTCTGATATTTTCTGGCTGGCTGACAACCTTAGAGAAATCACTTCAATGCTCATTGCTCGAGGGAACACTTGATGTCTACAAGTTACAAATGTAGATCTGTACTTTTTTTATAGGGAGTTTCCATACCTAGAATTTCTCAGTGTTGAAATAAAAGGTTCTCTTCCTCCTTCCCTAATCTATTTTACCCCTCTTTCATGTAAGAGGAAAGATTTCTTAGTTTCTTCCTACTGGGTTCACTTTTTTGAAGAGGAAGCAATTGAGGTTAAGTGACTTGCTCAGAATCACACAGCTAGTAAAAGTATCTGAGGTCACATTTGAATTCAGGTCCTCCTGACTTTAGGGCCAGCATTCTAATCACTGCCCCATCTAGCTAGCCCTAGGTCTCATTTTTAAAGAGGTAAACTTCTTAGGCTCTGGGGCATCTCAACAGTTTTTGAATCTCATTGCAAATCCACTCTTGGAGTCATTCCTGTACAGAAAACCAGTTGGCTTAATCATACTTTCATTCTTTGCTCCCCTTTACTCTCCTCACACTGTTATGACCAGACAAATAAAAGAATCCAGTGTCCTTTATATATAGCATCCAAAGACAGAAGACCCCCCCAGCTTTGCAAACACTAATGATTCCTTCAAAACAATACTTCATTCTAAGGTTATCTTTGATTGTGGGATTTTAGGTCCATTAGAACATTAATTAATACTTTCTACATAAAGGAACATTTAGGTCTAGGAATTAAAGATTCACTGTCGGTCTGATAGTGAACCTGTGCTAGAAGGGAGCTTGAGGTAAGACTCATACCTCTCTTAAATATGATACTGAAAGCCCCTCTGTTCTCTTCTTGTAGCCCTCCCCCTCAAAGGCAATGGGGACTCATCCCAAGCAACTGCTGCAAAGAGGGATAATTTTACATTCTGTGAGCTGAGACAAGCCCATGTAATATAGTGTTCTGACCCCTCCCACCCCCTCTTGCCCTCCTTTCCAGGCTCCATGAGATGTGTAGACATTCCCTTGGTAACAATCTGTCATCATTAGTAAATAGTGTCAAGTATCCGACATCCCACATAGGAAAGCTGGACATCAGTTGGAATTAGCCTCAGGCATTGCAAGGAGAGTCATAGAGACCTCATCTGTTAGTTTTGAACCAAGGGTGGGAGGAGGGGGAACACTCTTATTTTATGTGAATCTAACCCTATTTCTAGAATATATATATATCTCCAGAGGCCCATGGGGATATACAGAGGGTAGCATAGCTTATTTGAATGGAATGTCCATCCATTTCATTTTTTAATGCACTTGGCATTTTCTCTGAGCTAATTTCCTTGATGAGGCACGGAGCTGATATGATTTATGTTGACAGACGGCTTCTCAACTTTGGGTTTCACAACCCAAGGCATCATAGAACCCGTCTGGAGTCAGACTCGCCTGCATGAGCCTGTTAAGTCTGGCATTGAAACCCCAAACATTTAGATGATGTGGAAAAAGTAAATGTTTTTGCTCTTTCTGAAGAGGTGTAAATCCTAAGTGGGTCAGTTTTTTTGTTTATTCTGGGGTCACTGGAAAAGTTTTGTTTGAACGTATTTTCTAGTTGGTCCCTTAAATAAATGATCAAGACATTCAGAAGGCTGAGAGTCATCCATTAATAAGGAATTGATACATATTTTCTAGAAAGAAAAGAAGATTCAGGGATTGTTCAAGTGGATTGGCAGCCCTATGACAAGAGATTCGAACCCCATTTTCCAGACTGCTCTCCTACAGCTCACCTTCTTGAAACTTTTGCCCAAGTCAATTAACCTCTGGGATAGGTTCATACATTTTTCTATACCTGGGCTTTTGTTCACATTCCCATCCTACCTCCCTCTCCCAACTTAATACCACTCTTTTAGTCTTCTTCCTTTCCGCCTATGGAAATGTTGATCTTTTTCCCAATTCTCTTCCATCTCTGTGAAGTTCCCTGCATCCTTCTAGCCAACAGTGCTCTCTCTGTCTCTCCTCTGAATTCCTCCAACACGTACTTATGGATATCATTCATTTGGCAATTGCCCATGAATGATGGAATGATGTAGTGGAAAGATCACTGAGCTGGAAGCCAATGGAGATTTTGCAATTTAACTAACTGTGTAACCACGGGTAAGTGACTTCATCACTCTGGGACTCATTTTTTCAGCTCTAAAAGGAAGGGCTTAGGCAGATGCTCTCTAAAAATTCCTTCTAACTTTAAGTTTCTGTGATTCTACGGCTAAATGCTTTGTAAATTTTCCTTTACTCCATCTTGGCCTCTTACAGTGATGGTCACACCCTTTATTTCACCTTCACCCACAAGTATTCCATTTTCCCATTTCCATGATTAAGATGCTGGATATCTCTTTACCCAATCCTAATAACCATTCATTCCATCTCTTCTTTTGATTCTCTTTCATTTATCCTTCTACTGGCCATTATGCTTAAAGTCCATGACTTGATGTTCCACTTTCTTCTCCTCCCCATCTTGACCCTTGACTCTTGAACCTCTTGCTCCCTATTCCTAACAGCCCATATCTAGCTGACTTTCTTGCTTCCACAACTTTTACTTATCTGATGCTAAATGATGCTCAAGGAAACCAAGCAAAAATGCTGACTTGGATCAACTACAAATTGTGTTAATTCAGTTAAACCAAGCCCTCATTGCAGTAACTTTTCCCTAATTGATTTTCTATTGAATTCTCAACATCAACTATTCTAAACTTTCTCTTCTCTCTACTTCCCTCCAGCCTGTCAGCAATTATTTTATTTAGAAATTAAAGATTATTTGCTGAGGTATTTTTTGTTCTACATTTCAAAATCTTTTGACACCATCCTTTAGTCTCTCATTTTTAAATTCAGTTTCTGATGAATAGATAGACGGCTTTTTAAAAATTATTATTATTATTTTTTTTTACCAAAGCAAAAACCTCTACTTGTATTCCTGGTCCCAAATTCTTTTGTCTCTTCTGGCAGAATCCCCTTCTCTCTATAATCTTTAATATCCTCCTATTTACTAAAGTCCTCACTTGACTCTACTATCTACTCAAGAGATCTTTCTCTATCTCTCTTCCTTTTCATAGTCAATTTTCTAGGGAGAAAAACTGTTTACACTCTCATCTCCGCTTTCTTTCTTCAGTTAATTCTCAACCCATTTGACTTCCAAGCTCTCTTTCTAGTTACCCATGTCCTCTTAACTGCCAAATTGAATAGCTCTTCTTCAATCAGGTTTTTCTTGGCTTTCTGGTAGCATTCAACACTGAACTACTCTCTCCTTTTGGATACTTTCCCTTTTCTGGGTTTTTGTGATACCCATTTCTCTTGATTCTATTCCCACTTTTTTTTACTGTTCCTTTTTAATTTTCTTTGTTTTTTGCCATTATCCACATCCCTCCAAATAATGAGTGCTCTAAGGCTCTGTTCTGGATTTCCTTCTCTTCTCATTTTGTAGTCTTTCTTAGTGACTTTACCAGCTCCTCTACCTTCAATTATCTTCCCTACACAGGGGACTCACAGATCTACAAACTATATCTATACACTCAGTAAAATATAACCTAGATTCTCTCCAAATTGCCTATAAGACCTTTCAAAATGAATATCCCTTAGACTCATCAAATTAAATATGTTCAAAACAGAATTCGTCATTTTATCCTAAATACCTACTCTCATGTTGAACTTCTGCCGGTTCTGTTGAGGAACCATCATCCCACAAATCACCCAGGTTCACAAGCTTGGTGTCTTTCTTGACTCCTCACTCTAGGTGATCCCACAATCCAATTAGTTGACAAATCTCCTCAACAACCTCCTACATCCATCTCCTCTTGACTTATGCAGCCAGTTCAGACCCTCATCATCTTTCATTTGGGTGATTTAAATAGCCTCCTAAATGTGCTCCTTAAGTTTCTACCTTCTCCAATCCATCTGCCACATAATGTTCAGATTGAATTCCTAAAGCTTGGATCAGACCATTTCACATCCTTGATTGATTAATTCCAGTGGTTCCCAATTACCTATAGGTTTCAATTCTTCTCTGTTAGACATTCAAATCCCTTAAAAATCTAATTCCAACCTATCTCCTTAATCTTATCCTCTCCTGATTCTGACACTACCCTTAATCTCCTCTCTCCTCTAATTGTTCTAGAAGGCATAATACTAAACTCCTCTCAATTCTTGCTTCTATTGCTCTGTCTGGTTTCAAAACCAAAGGATACCTTCCAAAGCACATCCCCCCCCCACATTTTCTGTAACTTGTACCTTTTCCCCCTTCATTTTCCTGTTTTTTCCAATGCTTTATCTTCCCCTTTGCGCAATATAAATTTCTCTAGGACTTGATTTTTTTATTAATTATATACCCAATCCAATTCAATGACAGATGCTTAGTAAATGTTTATAGGATTGGAAGAGATTGCTTTAATACACATTGCTCCCTTTGTCTTAGAGATAGTTAAGTGGTACAATGGATGGACTGAATTCAGTGTGTCAGATGTCAGGAAGACGTGAATTCAAATGTGACTTCAGTGTGACTGGGGGAGTTAGCTTCTTTGAGTTTCAGTTATTAAACGAGTAGGTTCCAGAGATTCAGTGATAGAGATATTTGGAGAGAGATACTGAAGCCATGAAGGAGAATCTAGGTCTTCATCATATCCATGTCTGGCTTGCCTTCTTAGAGAGTGCTAGAATGGAGCTCCTTGGGTGAGATCAGGCCCAGAATCTTGGTTTAAGCTGAACTGTAATCTTTCTCCTAACTAAAGAGTTTATTCACACATGTATTTTCTGGTATATTCTAATCTGTGGAATGCCTTTAATTTCTATTTGTTGTTTTTTTGTTTGGATAAATGGATTTACTTGTTATTCACTATTTGTACTGGTCTTTTGTGTAAACAAGACATAATGGAAAGGAATAAACATAAGATAAGGGGCTATTCCTCATCTTCCACCCTTTTAAGAATGAACAAGAATATAATTTTCCTTTTGAGTTCAGACATATATTCCTAGACCATAAATATTTGGAGGTGGGGGGATAAATACAATTCTATCCTAATATAGCTCTGGAGAAAAGAGAACCTAATTTTGTGGTACTCCAGGGATTTGCATGCTCTCCACCCACTGGAGCTACCAAGGCTAAAAGACAATACTGCCCTTGGCTTTGCTCCTAACCAAAGTCAAGCCAGGTCTCAGAGAACATCTCACCATACCACCCACGAGCCACAGTCATGGAATTAGGCAGTCCATGTGGACACACTTATCTTATACTATGTAACCTCTCTCATCTTATTAACCAAAGAAGGGGTCAGATGTAGGGATTTTTAGGGCTAAAAAAGTTCTTAGGGGCCAAGTCCTTCCTGAATCTCCAATGCTGAAAGGGTTAAACTCTTGAGTACCTGACCATCTCTAGCTGATGAGTTACCTTTGGGCCCAATGTCCTTGCAGGGGCCATGATTGTCTGGGATGAGTCTTAAGGCTCTGTTGGTGCTGCTGTAGTCCTTGGCTGGAGCACAAGATGTTCATTCCTCTCTAGTTGCATTTGGTGAAAACTTTGACTAAGCGGGCCAATTAGCCCTGCCAAACCGCTCTGCTTGATTTCACTTATTCGTTTGATGAGGTATGAGTTTCCATTTCTCTGTTCTGTGTCTGTAAACCCTTGACCCTGCAGAGGGAAGAGGGAAGAAAAAATCCAAATATCGAGTTAATTCCATGTCCATATGCAAGATCACTTCAATCATCACTTTTCACCCATAGTCAACAAAGTACCTGATGTCTGTGGAGCGGATTTTCTAGTTGGCACTATGATTTCCTATGGTGTCTGTTCGTTTGGCCCTTTATTCAAGCCTATTACACTTTCCAGAAATGTTTAATTAACATCCCAAGATAGTACTCTAAAGTGTCCAGCTCTTTATAGAAAGGCTGCTTCCACTTATCTAGTTAGAGAATTCTCCAGTTTCCCCCGGAGCATAATATCCTTTTCAGACCTATCTCATGTCTTCTATGTCTCTTAATTTCAGATTGACTTTTGAGGCCAAAAAAGAAAAATAAAGGAGGAAGTGGGGAATGGAAGACGGGGAGAAACATGATGAATATTCCTGCAGTCACACTCCTGGTCTGCTTGCAGATGGGTCAGTCTGCCTCAAAGCCTAGTTACATTTTACATTTCTATAGATTATAAATGTTTAGACAGAGCTTATGTGAATGTCCCTGGAAAATGTGTGTGTGTGTTGTGTGTTGTGTGTGTGTGTGTGTATTTGAGAGAATTGAGGTCATTGATTTCATGGTTATGATGATAGTTGGAATGGTTAATTTCATCCTCAACTGATCCTGATTTCTTTTTCCTCATCAAAATAAAAGATTTCAGCCACATCGTGACATTCAAGTTCATTTGGCCTATTTTTGCCGCTGACGCAGGTTCCTATATTTGCTCCCTGAATGGATTTGAACCCAGTAAATTGTCATTTACTAGCTATGTGAGTTTGGCTAAGTCCCTTGCTCTCCTTGACCTTCAGTTTTCTTATCTGTTTAATGGGGGGATTGGTCAATGTCTCTAAAAGCCTTAAACACTTTCTGTTCCCTGTATTCAACAACCAACTGCATGCACAAGCTGTATGCCCCAAATCTGAAATACTGCCCTTCACCTCTTGGAACTCTCAGTTCCCCTCTGGCTTGGCTCAGGAGCTTCTTCCTAAGACAGACCTTTCTTGACTTCCTAAGTTACTGGTTTTCCCTGTCAATCTACACAATTACTTCACATCAATTTAATATATATTTTTGCATTTACTTATGCACATATTCTTCCCCCTTCTTCCTTAGTAGAACATAACCCATTTGAAGGCAGACACGTAGACAATTGATAAATGCTTGAATTAAATCTCATGTCCAAATCCTATGCCAGTATGGCCTACGGCAGGAGCTGGCTGAACGATGAATCCCACTCAAAGACTGGGATGGGTCCTCATTCAAATCATCCTTCCTTTCCTGAGAATGTCTCTCTATCCCCACCTCACCAAAAGCAACAGTCACAAACTCATAAAGTCTCCAAGTCAGAAGGAAGCTCAGAAGACTTCTAATTCTACCTGAAGCCCAGCAAAGGAAGGAGACAGTCCACTTCACTTTGGAATCCTTCTAATTATTTAAAAGCTTCTCTTTGCTCTGTGTCAAAATCTGATTCTGTAACTTCCATCCCAGTGTTCCTAGCAACTCCCTTTGGGTCAAAGATCCTAGGTAGACATACTCATAAAATCCAGTAGAATAGACTAAAAAAAAGAGAAATAGAGACATTGACTTAGGCTGCCCATTTCAATCCATTTAATGTAAACCTGGAAGTATTTTTGTTCTGGCACTGAGGGAATGAATGACCTAGATCTATTTTTGGAGAATTAGGCACAATCCTTACTCTCGGAAAGCTTTTTAGATGAAAATAGAAACCATGTTTTTAAGACATAGCATGTGAGATTATGAATGGCTATGTCTTCAAGATGAAACCCAGATTATTTCTGAGATGGCCCAAAAAATACTCTTCCCCCACCCCACCATCATCCCGCTATAAAGAAGAAAAGTTTATTTAATTTTTTTAAATTTGGGATGGAGATGGAGGACAAAATACCTATTTATTGCTGGCAATTAAAATAAACTGGTTTGTTCTGTATGACTGCTTAGCCAGTTGGCTTTCTTCCTGAGTGCCTGGCATGGCTTGGACATGTAATAGGTGTTAAATATGAACATGAACTTTTTAGTTTGTCTTGTGTCTGATGGTTCCCTCGGTGAGAGTAATCAGCTTAGTTAGTCATGATGGTTTAGGATTTTCCTTTTCTACCCCTATCCTGTACTGAGACTTCAAAGCTGCCCATCTAAAGTCAGCCAGCATGAACTTCATCCTCATTTGACCCTGGGGAACCCACCCCCACCAGGACGGGGTGAAAGATTAACTTTTTTTCATTCTTGTCCCTATTAGTTCCTCATTGTCATGAAGACTACTTAAAGGAGGATCCATTCAGAAAAAAAAATTAGTACCCTTCTCTTCCTTAGTGGCTCTTGAGTTGACACAGAGGAGAAAATGGCTCCTTTACCTTCAACCTTAAACACACATTTTGGTATCTCTTAGATGGAGGACTTCATGGAGGTAAAGCAGTCTGTCTACATTCAGAGCATACCCTCAAGGAGTTTAAAGCTTAGGTGTCCTTCAAGCTTGTCCAGGCTTCTGCATGGATGGTCAGTCATGAGGTAGGGTTCGATAACTTTTGCAAGTGACTCTTACCTACAAAATATCTCCTTCCTCCTCTTCTCACAATGTGCACCTGATCAATCTCTCTTTAAGCTTTCTTTTCAAAGTGAAGAAAATTATAGGTAAAGGAGGAAGATGAGACTTGTAATGTCATTAATATAAGTAGCTTTCATGTGGAGAACTTCCTCCCACCAGTGTCAATTGGTTTATTCTTTGAAACTTGGTCTTGGAAAATAGTCAATGACTATAGTAATCTAGTGTTTGACAAAGCCAAAGGCCCCAGCTTTTGGGATAAGAATTCACTATTTGACAAAAACTGCTGGGAAAATTGGAAAATAGTATGGAAGAAACTAGGCATTGAGCCACATTTAACATTGTATGCCAAGATAAGGTCAAAATGGGTTCATGATTTAGACATAAGTGATATTATAAGAAAATTAGAAGAATATAAGATAGTTTACCTCTCAGACCTATGGAGGAAGAAGGTATTTGTGACCAAAGAAGAACTGGAGATCATTAATGAACACAAAATAGATAATTTTGATTATATTAAGTTAAAAAAAGTTTTTGTACAAATAAAACCAATGTAAACAAGATTAGAAGGGAAGCAATAAACTGGGGGAAAATGTCATATTCAAGGGTTCTGATAAAGGCCTCATTTCTAAAATATGCAGAGAATTGATCCAAATTTATAAGAATTCAAGCCATTCTCCAATTGATAAAATGTCAAAGGATATGAACAGACAATTTTCAGATAATAATAAGTTAAGATGTATGGAATATTATTGTTCTATAAGAAGAATGTCTATAAGAACAAAAATGATTAGCAGAATGATTTCAGAGGCCTGGAGAGACTTACATGAACTGATGCTAAGTGAACACACCAACACATAAGCAGCAGCAAGATTATACAATGATCAATTCTGATGGATATGGCTCTTTTCAATAGCGAGGTGATTCAGGCCAATTCCAATGGTCTTGTGATGGAGAGAGCCATCTGCACCCAGAGAGGACTGTGGGAACTGAGCATGGATCACAATATAGTGTTTTTATTATCTTTTGTTGTTGTTGTTTGCTTGCATTTTATTTTTCATTTTTTCTCCTTTTTTATCTGATTTTTCTTGTGCAGCATGATAATTGTGGTATTATATACAGAAGAATTGCTCATGTTTACCATATATTAGATTGCTTGTCATCTACGGGAGAGGGTAGGAAGAAGAGAGAGAAAAAAATTGGAACACAACGTTTTGCAGTGGCGAATGTTGAAAATTATCTATGCATATATTTTGAAAATAAAAAAAAAACTTTAGTTAAAAAAAAACTTAGTCTTAGAGAATTTTCTAGAGTACTAAAAGTAAAAATGGTTTACCCAAGATCACAAAATATGTGTATGTTAGATTTGGCCTTGAACCCAGGTCTCCCTGGCTTTTTAACCACTACTGAATTGAAATACAGAGAAACCTCTAAAGTAAAAACAAAAGGATTAAGGAAACTCATTAGGATCGTAACAGGTTAATTCTAATAAGTTTATCAAATCCTTCTTTCCCAATAGGTAAGGGCATAAGTTCAGTCATATCTGACTCTTTGTGACCTCCTTTGGGGTTTTCTTGGCAAAATACTGGAGTGATTTGCCATCTTCTTCTCCATCTCATTTGATAGATAAGGTAACTGAGGCAAATAGGGTTAGGTGACTTGCTCAGTATCACACAGCTAGTAAGTGTCTGAAGCCAGATTTGAACTGAGGAAGATATATAGAGCTGACTCCCGGTTTGTGTCGCTGCCCATAGAAAAGATAAATTATTGGATGGCTAAGATTCCAAGCACTTATATCCATTTACAGGCTGGTGTGCAGGTATTGTTTAATAACTGCTCCCTTAAAGAACATATATAAAACTAACTTTTAATCTACATTATTAATATTTTCCCTATCACTTTCTTAAGTCTAGATAATCAACAAAATAATAAATCAAGCCCTGATTTGCAATGTTTGCTGATTTCCAAGGTCTAACTGCTCACACTGAAAATTTAACAATTGACTGGCTCTTTGGAGTCAATTTGAGCCAGCTCCAACAGAAACAAAAAAATTAAAAGGCCAGAGGTGGTCAGTGGTTTCTCCCCATACTAAAAATTCACCTGTCCCCCAATCTTGCTTAAAGCCAGCTCTGAAGTAAAGAAGTTCAGAATAAAAGATGATCATTGGAGGAAACCAAGAGTAGACTACGTGTTCTGCCTTCCTCCTCCCAAAAGCCCCTTCCCGGGAACTCCTGGCTCTCCAACCCCATTTTCCACAGCACTTCTCTGCCTAATTAATTTCACTGCGAGAGAGTAGGTCATCATTTCCACTAAATTAAAAAAATGTTGTAGATCAACAATGTTGATTGGTTTTTTACTGCTAGTGGCTTTTAATACATCTTTGAAAGCCAACTCTTGTCAAGATATAATTTCTTTTCCTGATGGAGACCACTACCAGAAATGGGCTTGTGCTACATCACCAGATAAATACTATTTCTTATGTTGGGTACTTTGGTTGGATAGTCAGGCTTTGGAGGACATGGAGAATAATGGATAGATGTATAAAGAAACGCTTCATTTTTCCTAGTAGAGGACTTTCTGAAAAGTTGCAGATAATTTTCCTTTTTTTGGCAAAAAAAAAAAAAAAATGAGATGGTTTATTTAAGACAATTTATTTTTAAAATGTTCTTAGTTTTTAAATATAAATATAAATAAAATCAACATTGCCATGTAAAAATATAAAAGACCAGAAGATTATACCTGAAACTGAGAATTTCTATTGTGCATGATTTGATTTTCTTTTTAAGTGATAGAATAAATTCAATGTGTAACTTTCAAAGCTTTCCCCACTTTTCAGTGTTTCTTTCTGATCTAAGTATTTAAAAATATTTTCAGTAGTTCTCTTTTCTGTCTTTTGTATTTTGGCAACATTATTGCTGCCACTCCTCTATTTGCTACTTACTCTCTCAACCTATTGAAAAAAGAAAAAAAAGATTATTTTAATAATTATACAGTCAAGCACAACAAATTCCTGCATTGTCCAGCTGTGCATGAAAATAGAAGTCTCCTCCTGTGCCTTGAGACCGTTTCTTCTCAGTCTGGAGGTAGATAGCATTATTATTATCAGTTCTTTGAAATTGTGGTTTGCCATGGCATGGCATTTTTTAGAGTTTCTGAATCTTTTTTTCTTTCTTTCTTTCTTTCTTTCTTTCTTTCTTTCTTTCTTTCTTTCTTTCTTTCTTTCTTTCTTTCTTCCTTCCTTCCTTCCTTCCTTCCTTCCTTCCTTCCTTCCTTTCTTTCTTTCTCTCTCTCTCTCTTTCTCTCTCTCTCTTTCTTTCTTTCTTTCTTTCTTTCTTTCTTTCTTTCTTTCTTTCTTTCTTTCTTTCTTTCTTTCTTTCTTTCTTTTTTGAGTGAGGCAATTGAGGTTGTGACTTGCCTAGGATCACACAGCTAGAAAGTATAAGCTAGTAAGAGTTAGATTTGAACTCATATCCTTCTGACCAAGCCCTCTCCACTGTGCCATCTAGGTGCCCCTTTCTTGGCATTCTTATGGCTCAATAATATTCCATTATATTTCCATACCATTTGTCTAGCAATTCCCCAACTGATGGGTGCCTGCTTTTTTCAGTAATTTTCTACAACAAAAGTCTGCTTTGACTATTTTTGTGAAGATGGGTCCTTTTCCATTGATTTCTTTGAGGTATAGGGCTAGTTGTATTATTTCTGGTCAAATTACATGTATAATTAGGACAGTTAGATGGTACAGTGGATAGAGTGCTGGGTTTGGAGTCAGGTTTGTTTATCTTACTGAGTTCAAATCTGACTTTTACTAGCTGTGTGATCCTGGGCAAATCACCTAATTCTGTTTGTTTCAGTTTTCTTATTTGTAAAATGCGCTGAAGAAGGAAAAGACAGACCACTCCAGTTCTTTTGCCAAGATTACTCCAAGTGAGATGATGAATACTTCACGACACATCTGAAAGGACTGAACCACAGCAGATATTATCAGCTTGTCTGTGACTCATGATGGGTCATCACACATCACCTCCCTCTACTTCTTCCTTGGTTACCTTGTAGTTATCAGATAGGTTCCTTAGATGAAGGACTTACTTTACCACATATTATGATTTGAATTTCCACAGATTTCTGTTTTATCCACAATCATCTCTTGTTTGCTAGAGGCAAGACTGGAAGATTTTTTTTTTCATGGACTTTTACTACACAGGAGCAGTTGTAATTTTCCTTTTCTGAAGTTTCATTTTCTATAATATGGTTTCTCCTGCCCCTTGGAGCATTAAGAGGATGTTAGCAGTTCTTATGATTTTTGGTCATCCCTTTAGAATCCTGAGCCAAACTATAGTACAATGTTTGATGTTGGAGATGATGGAGAAAAGCATTGGTTTGACATTGTGATTTCATTGATACTGGGATCTTCCAGGGAGGGCACTCTTCCACCAACACAGAGAAACAACTGTGCTGGGGAGGTTTTCCTAACATAAAACCATTTCTCTATTCACTAACCTAAAGTGCCTTTTTAAAAATAGTTTTTAAATGTTTGAAGGATACTTTGCAAACATGATCTTATTTGATCTTTTTAACAACCTTGTGAGGCAGGTTCTATAGATATAGTTATTTCTTTTCACCTGAGGGACACTGAGGCTCATTACAGTTAAGGAACTTGATTCAGGGTCACACAAATTGTGTTGGAGTGCACATTTGAATTTGGGTCTTTTTGACTTCTGATAGTGGTAGGAAAATCCTGAGATTCTAAGTCTAGTCCTAGACTTATGTCAAGTTATTCTGCGAGACTTTCCTTAAGAAGTAAAATTGAGGAGATTGAATTAGATAAGCTGAAGTTTCTTTCTGCCTCTAGAATTCTAAGGTAAATGAAACTTAACATCCTTTTTTATTTTGTTAGAAAATTTCACCCCACATTTTAGTTTTATTAGAAACCAAAATATTTAACAAGTTGCAATATAGATGGTCATAGTAAGTTTTACAAGATATAATTCAAATATATAATAAATGCATTTTATTTGTTGTTTAGTAATTTCAGTTGTGTCGATGATTTCATTTGGTGCTTTTTTTTGGGGGGGGGAAGCAAAGGTATTGGAGTGGATTGGTATTTCCTTTTCCATCTCATTTTACATATGAGGAAACTGAAAAAAAAGAGGGTTAAGTGACTTGCTCAGGATCACACAGCTAGTGTCTGAGATAGGATGTAAATTCATCCTGACTCTATGTTCTGCATTCTATCCATTGCCCCATGATGAATGTTTTCATCTTTCAAGATTCAAGTTGGGAGAAAGGCAGAAAAAACAGACAGGCAGCAAATACAGTATCTATTATTTATATGAAGCTTTAAAATTGGCAAGGAGTTTTATATAGATTAACCAACTTGATCTTGCAGTAAATAGTACAGATATTATCCCCAGATTTTTAAATAGATTTTTTTTAATTTTATAGATTAGGAAACTGTAACCCAGAGGATAAATATTTTGCTCATGGATGTAACTATTAAGTATCACAGTGAAGATTTGAACTCAAGTCTTTCTAGACCAGGACATTTTTTTTTCTCTTCAATAGCATTTTATATTTCTAAATACATGTAAAGATAGTTTTCAATGTTCATTTTTGTAAGATTTTGATTATCATTTTTTTCTTCCTCCCCAGAACAGTAAGCAATCTCATATTGGTTAAACATGTATAAATCTTCTAAACATATATCAGTATTTGTCATGTGCAAAAAATATCAGACAAAAAAGGGAAAAATCATGAGAAAAAAATTCAACAACCAGAAAAAGGTGAAAATACTATTCTTTAATCCACATTCAATCTCCATAGTTTTCTCTCTGGATGCAGATGGCATTTTCCATCCCAATAGACTAGGAGTTTTTAACATGTTTTATGACATGAACTCTTTGGCAGTCTGTGATGTCTGTGGATCCCTACTTAGAATAATGTTCTCTAATGCATGAAAAAAATCTAGGGGATTATGAAGGAAACCAATTATGTTAAGAAGCCCTGCTCTGGACTCTTCTGTACTATAAATCATTACTTCACAGTAAATGAACCAAAGATAACTTTAAAAGGGATGTGTTAATATTAGTGGCTATTCTAAGCACACTGGTTCTCAGTTGAACAAGGAAGTAATATTAATACAGTTTGAGTTGTGAATATGAAAGCTTATAGGAAAAAGATGATATAGATTCTGTATGGCTTGGCCAAAGTAAGTATAATATGGATGTTGAAAAGCTGTTCAGTCTGATTTTTTCCAGTCTGTGTGTTTGCTCTCGCTAAAGTGAATGTTATGTTTTCCCCCAAGCTGCCCTTCTTTCCAAGTGCTGAGAAAAACTATTATTCCATCTGGGCATCATATTGGCCTCCAGGGTGATTAATATTAACTGTCTGGCACTCACAGGAAGCTCTAGTGAGTTGTGTGCATTTGTTATGAGTTTTCAAAATTATTGGAGCTAAAGCTTGTGATGAGATAGCATGTAAAGTTAATTCTTTCCAAAGCCTTGTTTCCCCCCACTCCCAGCATGGGAGGAAGCCTTCCTTCGGCAGGTGTTCCTGCCACAAAAGGGGGCTTCTCACGGGACCTGGACATGAATGGACTGAACTTGGGTTGAAGGTCGATTGATCCGTCATCTCCATATCAGATGTTGCATTTTTCAGCCTGTTGGCAACAAGGACTCTTTTCATTCATCTCCCAGTAGGATCACGGGCCTGTCTGAAGCTTCCAGAGATCATAGCATTATAAGACTCCAGCTGGGAATTTTGATGTTTTTAAATAACATACATATGTTGGCTGCTGCCCTGGAATCATTTTTAATCTCATTGGGCCAAATTATCTTGCATAGCTTGGCATTTTTTTTTTTTTGATCTGTTGTAAATTTGACATTCAATGCATTTAGAGATCGAGCTCTGCAGAAAATTCGGGTCTCTAAAATGGCACAGCAGGAAGGCTATTGAGCAACCTGTGGAGCTGAGCACAGGGGTAAAAAAAAGAAGAATTGGATTTGAGCTTTCTCCCCTCCCAAATTGAGAAGTTTGCTATATTTTGCTTCTAAAAGAGATCAGTTATGTTGCAAATATATGTTGCAGTCTTGTTGCAGTCCATACTCTCCAAATAAAGAATGCTGATGTGATTGATTTTCTTTGTTGGATTCTCCACAGGGAGGCAGTATAATATAATAATAATAATAAAACCCAGAACAAAGAGTCGAGAGAAATGAATTCTAGTTCTGTCTCTGCTACAGTCTAACTATATTGGATAAGTCACTTTAATCTCAGATTCCTTATATATCAAGTAAGACCATCTGAATTATAAGGGGCAGAGGAAAGAAGAGAAGAGAATAAGTGTTAATTAAGTTTCTACTGTGTGTCAAGCATTGTACTAGACTATCTCACTTGATTTTCACAGAAATCCTGGGAAGTAGGCTTCATACCCATTTTACAGGGAAAAAAATGAGGCAAATAGATTTTATTTAAGGCTGGATTTGAATTTGTGTCTTCAGAGAAGCTGGGATGAGAGTGGTGCTTTCAACAGAAATAGGAAAGTTTGGGGAAAGGGTGAATTTGGGGAAACAGATAAATTGTTTTGGATTCATTTAGTTTGGGGTTTTTGAGAGGAAATTGGGAGGGGTTAAGTTGACTTGCTCAGTTACACACATTTAATAAGTGTTAAGTGTCTGAAGCTGAATTTGAACTCAAGTCTTCCTAATTCCAGGATGTGTAAAGAGAGGGTCAGGTTTTGGCTGGCATAACTAGTCACTTCAATTATATCTGTCCAAATTTGTGACCAAATTTGTGGTTTTCTTGGCAAAGCTATCTGAGATAGACTCCAGCTCAGTGATCTCTAAGACAACATATAAGGACCATTTTGGTGGAGGTGGAGTTCTAAAAATGTGTGATTTTGTTGGTATAGGCAAGAATCAGTACAGGGACTCATTAACTATGCAACTTAGAGTTATAAAACTGCCTATGGACATCGAGAGATTAAGGAGCTTGTTCAGGATCACCTAGCCAGTATGTGCCAAAGGTAGAACTTGAATCTACCCTCTTTTTAGATTGAAAACTAACTCTTCATCCTCTTGTACTTGGAAGAAGGAAATTTCCATAATGTGGGCTGGCTGACTAAACCCTTAGCTTCTGAAAATGAAGAAAGCCGTTTAAAACCTGAGATTCTTGATATTTCCAAACATTTGAGTTACCAGATTTACAACCTCTGGACATCTCTGGTCTAGGCTTACCAAGGGCGGTTTGAGAATACAGTTTCCCATTTCTTAATTATACCTGGTCCTTCCTGGACCCTGCCTTGTCATGGTTAGCTCAATGAAATTCTGACTTATGCCATTCAAGGTTACCCAAAACAGACAGGTCATAGTGGAGAGTTCTGACAAAAGTAAGCCATTGGAGAAGAAGGAAAAGTCCAGCACCTTTGCCAAAAAAATTCCATGGACAGTATTGACATGCTAACAGCGGAGGACATGAGGGCCTGGAATGCTTTGGTTCGTTAAGAATTGAACATGACTAAAGAACTGAACACAAGGAGATTATACCTGGATTCGTACTTGCAGTGATTAAAGAAAACTTATAATCCATTTTAAAATATACTCTAAATTAAAGAGACATATTTGATCTTGGTCAGTAAATTAATAGATGAGTAAATATTTACCGAGTATAAGAGGCATCATAGGAGAAATAAAGGAAAGGGTATACATATATTTTGCTTAAAGCGGATCTTAAAAAATAAAATTCTGGGATTGATGTTTTTGGACACTGGCAGAAATAGTTTTGTATATTTATTAAAGCAGAGAAAAATGAAGTCTAGTTTTTAGCTGGGAAGCAATGAATGAATAGAGAAGCAAAGTCCAAAAAGAGAGAAATGGGGAAGGCTGAGGAAGAAATTCTAGCTCAGGTTGCACACTTGTGGATGATGGAATGGATGCTAATGCTGGCTTTCTAGCTAGGAAATCTACATGAAGCATGGCTTGGCAATTGGTTTGATCTTGCATTAGTCACTTGACCTTGATGATTTAATAATCTGTAACATGAGTTTGTTGAACTACAAGATTTCTATGTTTCCCACCAATTCTACCCCTATGATGCTAGAAATTTAAGGTGGCACCAATATGTCTGCATGATACTCCACAGTGCTAAGTTCTTATCTCATCCCTTACATCATTCATTTCTCATGACATCCCTGTGCAAGAAGGGAGACAAATGTTTTGCTTTGGTCCTTAGGTTTGTAGTTGCTCCTTCCACTGGTAAAGATGTCAGCCATCATCCAATCAACCAATAAAGCATTTATGAAATGCCTATTATGTGTTAAATCCTGAGCTAAATACAAAGAAAGGCAAAAATAGCATTTATACACAAGGACCTTATACTCTAATGTGGAGACAGTATGTAAACAAATAGGGATATACACAATACAGAGTGGATGATGATGATGATGATGATGATGATGATGATGATGATAGTAATTTATGTAGCACTTTAAAATTTGCAAAGTGCTTTACAAATATCACATCATTTCTTCCTCAAAATCTTCAACTGTGGGAAGTACTTATTGTTATTGTTTCCATTTTACAGGTGAAGAAACTGAGGTAGGTAGAAATTAAATGACTAGCCCCCTGATATGTCTGAGGCTGGATTTGAATTTGTGTCTTCAGAGAAACTGGGATGAGAGTGGTGCTTTCAACAGAAATAGGAAAGTTTGGGGAAAGGGTGAATTTGGGGAAACGGATAAATTGTTTTGGATTCATTTAGTTTGGGGTTTTTGAGAGGAAATTGGGAGGGGTTAAGTTGACTTGCTCAGCTACACACATCTAATAAGTGTTAAGTTTCTGAAGCTGAATTTGAACTCAAGTCTTCCTGATTCCAGGATGTGTAAAGAGAGGGTCAGGTTTTGGCTGGCATAACTAGTCACTTCAATTATATCTGTCCAAATTTGTGACCAAATTTGTGGTTTTCTTGGCAAAGATACTGGAGTGGTTGGCCATTTTACTTTTCCAGTTCATTTACAGATAAGGAAACAGAGGCAAACACAAGGTTAAGTGACTTGCCCAAAGTCACACAGTTGGAAAGAATCTGGGGCCAGATTAGAATTCATGAAGATAAATATTCATGACTCCATGTCTGGCGCTCTATCCACCGAACCACCTAACTGCCAGAGGGTACAAATGATAAATATGGAGCTATGAAGCTATATTGGCAGAGATCAATCCTTAGGAGCACGAAAGATGCTAGTTTGTCATGAGATGGCAGCTCCACTACAAGTCCCAGCTGATGTCTCATTGCCTCTGGAACTACACTTAATGAAGGACTTGCGCAACCTGGAGCCAATGGGGGAAAAGGAGAGATGCTGTAGAAGGTATTTCTCTCTAGATATGAGTTACACTATATGACCTTTGGAGTCTCTTCCAGCTCTGTGTTTCTGTGATTCTATGAAATGTTCTGTTAGAAAGTGCTTCAATTTCCTATTCTTTCATTTCTTTTAGACAGATGCCCCAGAAATTCATATTATCCTTTGGTATAAATCTAATAGTCTGGGAAATATACACATTCTCTGAGGACACTAGAGCACAGATCAGTAACAAATACTATATTAAACATTGACTGGTGTCTTTGTTATCTGAATGTGTTCATTTACTCAATGGGAATAGTTTATATTCTCAGGAAAAATTGGGCTCATGTTTTAAACCTGTTTACCACCCAAGCTTTCCTCCTGAATCTTATTCCATTCAAGGCATAAGGCCAAATATTATCTTCTGGAGTTGATCCATTTTATTCCCTTCCTTCCACACTTAAAGTGACTTCTAACCTTCTGAATTTCTGATAGCGAAATGGTGATATAAATGTTGCCATGAGAAACAATCCTGATGAGAGGCCCTGGAGGAGAGAATTGGAGAAGAATGCTTGCCTTCCCCCAACACTTTTTTGCTAATGCTTGGTTGGCTTCCAAAAAAGAAGTGGTATAAAAATGTTCACTGAACAGATGTGCAAATTAAGAGGATCTACCTGGTTTGGATGGATCTCTTCCCTGCCCAATGAACATACAGATGAATACATCTAGTTATTTATTATCTTCATTATTAGTCCGTGAGCCTGAAAGTTCCTTGAGAGCAGAGACTTATTGCCTGAAAAACAGTAAGGACTTAATAAATGTTTATTGATTGACTTAATTAATTTCACTCCTTACTTTGGATTTCTCTTTATTCCTATGCCCGTAGTAGAGTTTAAGTATCTAGAGGGCAAAACTTAGAACTGCATTTGGAGGAGAGTTGGTGTTTAGCACATTTTAATTGAATTTGTATAATTGGTGATAATGGTCATTGACTGAAAGACACTTGAACTAATTTGCTAAGGCTTCCCTCTTGGGACCCTTTTGTAGCCTTTATTCCAATGCAGCTTTCAGTGAAAAGAATACTTTGTTGGGAAGCAAAAGTTGGAACTTGAGTTTCAGTTTGAAGAATAGTAGCTGTTTGCCTTATGCGAGCAATTCAAATATCTCCGGACTCAGTTTCCTCATCTGTAAAATGAGAAGATTGGATTAAAGTTCTAGGATCTCTTCCAGCTCTAACACTCTATGAGTCTATGCAAATTTGTGGCTAAAAATAGGAAATTTGTTTGTAATTTAGGAACCAAACTGGAGATCATTGGAATAGCTTGGAATTGGACAGCATCTAAATTCAAAAATCTCATTTCTCTTAGAAACCCAAATTGTGATGGTAAGAATTACTTAACAAAAGATACTCTATATCATATACTTTAGGCCTCCATTTAGGGAAAAAAAGTTAATTGAATTTCCCTTGGAAAGCTTACTTGCTGGTTTAAAATAAAGAAGCAGGGGGGAGGAATGGGGAGGAAATATTTTTTTAAAATTCCAAAGGCCAGAACATGAAAGAAAAAGATCTAGAGATCTGGAAGAAACCCTAATCTGGGTCAGTTTTGCCAATCCCCAAAGTAGCTATTTTAGGATGTGTTCTTATGAAATAAGTTTTAACTCTTGTTACGTTCTCTCATAGATATTCAACTGTAAAATATTTTGTATGGCATAGTGGAAATAGTAATGAATTGGGAATCAGGAGATCTGATTCCCAGCCCAAGATCTGCCAATAATTTACTCTGCAAATAATATAGCAACTATTCATTTTAGACAAATTGCATTCTAGGTGCTATATAACATGCTAGTAAACATAGTTCCTATTTAGGGAACTTATTTTCTAGTTAGACAATATAAGACAGACACAAATACACAAATTAGTTCCAAAAATACGAAGATTAAAGATCCCTTGGCTAATGGTGGGATAAGAGAGGATGGACAATTTAGTCAGAGTCAATAAACATTTATCCAGCCCCTATTTTGAGCCAGAAACAGAGCCAGTACTAAGTAGTAGGGATCCAAAAAGAGAAAGACTCCTTTCCCTCAGGGAGCTGGCCATCAAATAAGGAGGGGAAAAGAAAACAAATGTGTGCAAACTAATAAGGATGAGGGAAGCAAATAACTAAGGGGGGGGGGGAAGTAAACAAATATGTACAAATGAAGAAAGGGGGAAACAAACAAGTAAAGGGAGGAAAAGCAAATAAATATTGCAAACAAATAAGGGGAGGGGGAAAGAAAAACAAGGGAAGGAAAGCAAATATGCACAAATGAATAAAGGAGGAAGCAAACAAATAAAGGGAGGAAAAGCAAACAAATATATGTCAACAAATAAGGGGAGGGAGAAGCAAACAAGTAAGAGTAGGAGGAAGAAAATAAAGGGGAAGAGGCAAACAAATATGTACAAATGAATAAAGGAGCAAACAAGTAAAGTGAGATAAAGCAAATAAATATGTACAAATAAGCTATATATAATTTTTTAAAAAAAAATTTAGAGAAGGAAGGCATTTAATTAGCCAGGTTGGGAGATGGAATATATGGTTTAGGGAATAGCCAGGAGGCCAATGTCATTTGATTGAAGAGCATGATGGGGAGTAATGTGTAAGAAGAATGGAAAGGTAGAAGAAGGCTAGATTATGAAGGATTTTGAACATCAAAAAGAGGATTTGATCCTAGAAGAAATAAGAAGGTACTGGAGTTTGAGGAGTAGATGGAGTATGTGACATGATAAGATCTATACTTTAGGGAAATCAATTAATCTAGATTGATGTCAAATAATTGAGTCAAATCCCACAAATATGTATTATTTTTACCATTTATTATATTGATTTCTTCATTGAAGAAGTCTGTTATTGATATTTACCTTACAAGATTAGCTGAAAGTTAAATGCAATAATATGAATAAAAGCACTTTGCAAAATATGACTAGTATGCAGATTCACTGGTTTAAAAATTAGCTCAAGGCTTTATTGCCATAGTGTAATATCTATGTGGATCCATGAACTCTTATCTGGAAACTTTGGGAATGATACTCTAAACAAACAAGTGTCCCAGCATCTCAGGAATATTCAAGTTGGGAGGGTCCTCAGAAATCACCTAGTACCATCTATTGTTTATGTCATTTCAACACTGAGTGCTGTGGGACTCTTTATGTTCCCATTTATATTCTTGACAACCTATATAATATGTGTGATAATCTCCCTCAATCACAGATTACTACCAATAGTTACCTAGATCTTTTTCTGAAGACCACTGATGGAAGAAGGACAGAATTTGCTACCTTCTTAAATGGCCTATTCCACTTTGGGGTCATTAACTATTTGGAAGTTTGATGTCAATCATACCGAATTTTGCCTCTCTGTCACTTTGATTGGAGATATTTATGGGCCATGATCTACTGAGGAGGAAATACTCATACCTATATAGAAGAGAAATCTAGGAAGCTGATATCCTATTTAGGGAGTTAGAAGGCTATGGCTGAAAGTGAGAGAAATCAACTGCAAAGATTTTATATAGATCTCTCTTGCTATTTATATTTCTCTTAAATGATTTTGTTATTGAATTGGTAACTTATACATTGTCTGTAAAAAGAGAATATTATATCTTTGAAGGTTTAAGCCACAATATGCAAAATGTATTATACTTAAGCAACCATATTAAATCTGAGAAATTTGGATTTCAGAATCAGTTTTCACGAATTCAGGGTTTCTTGTGCTTGATTTTTGCCTTCTGAAAAGTCCACAGTGTCAATCCTGAACTATTTTTTCCTGCTTAGAAGTCTCCCTGTGCAGTTCCTGCCTCCATATTCCTAATTTATGGTTCTCAGCTCTCACAATGATTTCTGACTTGGAGGCAGAATACAACATAGTGTGAGATGCAAAACCTTTTGTCTACCCAGGCAAGACATTAGTTGTCAAAATGGAGGTAGTAGATGAATTTTATCAATGAAGATTTTCTGTAGGAATGGAATTCTGCCTGCACCCATTCTCATATCAGAAATCTCTTTCTTGGGGAGCTCATTTTTAATCTGAGGAAACTTGTCTTTGATCATATTATTTTCAGTTGTTTGTGTAGTCCATACATATCATTGATAAGAATGCTTTTCCACACTACCTGGAACTATAATATGGGGAAGGGTACTTGAGGATTTCCTCTTGCTGGAATTAGTTGCTATTTAATAGAGATGATAAGATTTCTAATTCAGTTATGGGTTAGAGTTTTATGATTTCTCTCAGAATAAGTTAAAATCCCTAACTTCTGCATCTTTAAGACCATCTAGGGACTGAAGTGAATCTATTGACATAAATGCTAATATTTCAACTCTTTGAACTAAAATTTCACTTAATGAATCTTGTATTAGATGTATCACAATTCTCAGCATGAAGACCTATTTTTTTTCTGGAAAGAAGATGATTCCTAAGCATAAGAATAAATATCCATAAATTGTTTACATATATACTCATATGAATATACATATACATAGACTCACCTGAAATCTAACTGAGCAAATCTTAAACTTCTTCTGTACAAGAGGAACAAAAGCATAAGTGATTTGTATTCACTAAGATCTTCATCTCTGGCATTTGGGAGTGAGATGACTCCCTGACCAATTCAATATTTAAAAGAAAAAACAACAACTAGGAAGTAAGTTTCTGTCCAGATACTGTTAGTGCTCGACCCCAGATTTGGAGACATGGTTAATGATTGAAGACTGGTGTACTTGTCTGAACTGGTTTGATTTCTGTTTTTCACTTTGTAACTTAGGGACCGGTGATTATTTTCTGGATTCCAAAATTAGATATTTTGTCTGAATAAAGTTACTCCTTTTACAAATATTATTTAAAATACACTTTATTTTTGTTCATTGAATTATGTATTTGTCCATTAATCTATTTACCCATTCATCTATCTCCTAGTTCTTTTTTAATTTTAAGTTTTTTTATATATCAATTTATTTTATATTTTCCTCATTTACATTCAAAACATTTTTTTACATTTGTGTTTAAGAATTTTGAGTTCTAGGTTGTCTCCCTTATTCCCACGCACAATTAAGAAACCACATGTGAAGTTATATAAAACATTTCCATAAAAGTCAGGTTGTGAAAGAAAACAAAGATCTCCCACTCTAATGAAAATAAAAAACCCTCAAGAAAAATTAAGTTAAAAATAGATATAGAAAGAGTAATAGAGAATGATTTGATCTATATTCAGAATCAATCATTTCCCTCTCTGGGTATGAATAGGATTTTCCTTCATAAGTCCTTCAGAATAGGTGTGGATGATTGTACTACTGAAAATAACAAAGCCATTTACAGCTGGTCATCCCAGAATATTGCTATTACTTTGTATGCAGTATATTTCACTTTGTTCATGGAAGGAAGACTTTCCAGGTTTGTTTGTTTGTTTTTTCCTGAGAGCATCCTGCTCATCATTTTCCAAAGAATAGTAATTTCAGAGAAATTTGCTTGGAAAAAAAATTTTTTTACGATTACTATTGCTAATTTTGTTTTCTCCCATTTATTCTCTCTTCTTTTACTCCATTATCTTCTATTTACAAAATCAAGATTGACCTGAAATCCAAAATATATGATTAGAGGAAACTTCAAGACAAAAGTATGTTCTGAATTTCAAAAGAATAATAAGATGCTTTCCTATCTCCAAGGCAGCTAGATGGCACAGTGGATTGGGTTTGTAATCAGCTAGACTCATCTTCATAAGTTCAGTAACTATGTGACACTGGTCAAGTCATTGGACTTCTGTTTACCCCAGTGTCCTGATCTGTAAAATGAGCTGGACAAGGAAATAGCAAACCACTCCAGAATCTTTGCTAAGAAAACCCTAACTGGTTATCACAAAGAATAGGACAGGACTGAAACTATGGAACAACAAATTCCTATGTTCAAGAAACTTATTTTTGTATTGAAACTTTTATTTTCAAAACATATGCTAGGATCATTTTTCACCAGTGACTTTTTTTTTTTGGCTGAAGCAATTAGGATTAAGTGACGTGCCCAGGGTCACACAGCTAGGAAGTGTTAACTGTCTGAGGCCATATTTGAACTCAGGTCCTCCTGATTTCAAGACTGGTGCTCTAGCCACTTCACCATTGACTCTTGCAAAATCTTGTAAGGAACTTACTTTCTAAGAGTAAAGGTGTTATTGCAACTTTTAGGCTTTGATCAGCTCAATCTGTATATGAAAGGTCAGGAATATGGATAGTAGTAGAAACAATAATCCTGACACCAGGTTTTAATTTTGTTTTTATGTTTCAATACTCCTTACTACTCACTAAGCTACATAGAATGTTGGAAAGCTAGGGAACAACCCTAACTCAACCCTCAATACTTTTTGGTAGTTCTTGGAGATTGAAGACGCATGTATAGCTTAGGCTTCAGATGTTAAAGAAAGCTTAGTCTAAAGAAAAGATTAAACCTTGTTTAACTGAAAGGAATTTGTTCTATGTTTGAAAGAGCTTAGCATCTGGAACAAAAAATCTTTTACTGAAAAATGGATTTGTGGAAGGGACAAATAGGTAGCTCTGTTTTAAAAAAAAAAAAAGCCCCCCCAAAAAAAATCTCCCCCAATTCCCACCCCCCAAGAATTGTCATGGGTCTTCTAACTAAAGTATCTAGTATTTAAACTAAAAACAAACCAACCATGTTAGAGATCTCTTTTCTCAGGTCCTGTATCTAAATATTTCAGGTGGACTCTGATCCTCAATGGAGCCCATGCTTGGATGGAAGACATGACCAGTGGAGAAATGGCTGGTGGAGTCAACGGGAACAATGGAAATCAGCAGATTATCAGCTCAGCCAGAGCCGTATGGCATTATTGAAAGACTTCTATAGCTTCAGTGTCAGAGGCATGAACTATTCCTCCATATTTGTGCCCAGCTTGGTCAAATGTTTCCTCTGCATGCTTCTCCCTGTATGGGCCCTGACCATCTACTTTTCTACTTATTATCTCCATGCATGTTCCCTATATAACCTCACTCTTCCCAGAGATAGTATATCTATTTGTGGGGTAGTATGTCTTGGTTTTATGGAGCAAATAGTTTACTGTTAATTTTTTTTTTTTTTACTATTCCATTTTATTAAATGCCTTTGCATTGAATAACTTGTATTTGCTGGTTGATTATTAATGACAAACACATTAATAGGGAGTCTTTTATTATGTTGTTAGTGGATAGGAACCCTTGGAATACCTTCAACCAAGAGCAGTCAATTTTTAAAGACCTACCTTGGAAATTGGGCATCTTTTTACATGTTATTTGCTATACAAGCATCAAACTTTGAGTTTGAGCCTAAACTTTTCCTAATGTTTTTTCTCTTGAAACTATCTTCCAAAGCCTCACAATCCACATCTAACCAGTGGGCGGCTTTGTTGTTGGGAGGCTTAGGACACATATGCAAAAGATTCACGGCCAAGGGTGTGGGTGGCCCCTCAAGGCACCTAGAAGAAGAGAGATGGTTGTTTAAAAGCATCATAAATGAGCCTACACAGGGCCCTCCAGAGGCCTCTCTAGAGAGCTTGCTCTTCAGCTTGTATGGGAGCCAAGTTCTCATTCCTGAAGGTGAATCTGAGGTTAGGGTGTTCAGACTCATGGAAAAGCCTTGAGGAAAATATATGATTGATTTTTCAAGCAGAACATCCTTTGGCCTTTGGGAGCAGTCTCTGGAGAAACTGGACTGAGGAAGAGGAGGCAAGTTTCAGAGCATCCAGCAAGGAGATGAACCACTGACCATGGAGACAAAGGGAAAATCTCCAGCGCCTTCTTCCTTCCTCTCCCCCTTCCCTCTATCCATTCCCTCTCTGTTGATTTGATTACACACATCTGGACCACTTGGAACTGGTCTCTTCCTTGCTTCTTCCTTTTGTTGTTTTCATAGAAGGACACTGAAGTTAAGCTTCCTTTTGTGGTCAGGCCCACCTACCTTGTGCCCGGAGGCACTCGCACCCTAGAGGGACAAAGCGCCAAGAGCCCAGGAGTGAGTTAGGAAATGTTCTCAGCACTTATGTCAAGCCTCCGGCTGAGCACAGGAAGGAAGGAGCAGCCCCTTGGAGAGTACAATTTATGTCAGGCTTTGAGAGCAGGTCACTTTTCAGTTAGGGGAGGGCACCGAGAAGAAGGCTGTGGCTGACTGGGGAAGAGGTTCCAGCCTGCAATGGAGGGACAAGCTCCTGGGCCTCCAGGCTCTTGGCCAGCCTGCTTTGGGGGCCTGGGAAGCATCTCCCATTAGGCAATGCTGGCTGCTGACCATATCCCAGGCTCCAGTTTCCAGCTTTGTAGTTGTTACAGCAAAAAGAGCCCTCTGTAATGAGGTTGTTTGAGTAAGGAATATCATTCTCCCATGCGGTTCCCAAATGGAAAGACAAAATTAGGAAAGACAAAGTTCAAACTGTCAGGAGTTGTCAGGTTGGTCAGGCAGCAGGAAGCCAGAGTTACAAGGCAGCCCTCTTTCAAGCTGTGTTGGAGCCTAATTGGGAGCCACTGATCAGAAAGGCCTTTCAAGATAGCAAATAAGAGGAAGTTGGAAGCCATTTGCCTCCAGCGAGTGCGGAATAAACCCAGGTAAAAGCACCTCCTGGGAAACCTGACCTAGGTTAACTACAAGAATCCATTTCACCAACAAATCTTCTGTAAATCCGTTCCAGGCCAATTTTGGTCGGATGGGAAATAGAACATTGTTGGGGAGGGAAGCTCAATTGGGCTTGGCAACCTACTCCTTATAAACTTCACAGTCATATGCCCCAAACCCAGATGAAGAAATCTGTTAAGAAATCCTTGTGAAAAGGCAAAATATGATGGGGGAGCGGTGTGTACATGTGGGATGGATTTGGGGAAAGTAAAAGAACCATGGCTTTTACTTTCACAGAAACTCTTGCAATAGTTTTCCCTTTCCCACAGGTGAGTTACTCTCCAAGCTTCCATTTTGAAGATGGGCCCAGGTGGGCCATTCTGCAATTCCTTTCTGCTTCTGACTCTCTGGACTTTACCATCATAACCCAACATAGTATCTCTCTTGCCCTCCCTTCCTCTGAAGTTCCTTTTCCTTGTATTTAAAGTCCTAGAACTTAACAGAGTGCTTGGCCCATGATAAACATTTAATAAATGCTTCTTGTTTTGTTACTTTCTCCCCACTCACATGATCTTTTGCTGTGTGCAAGGCAGTAGCCTGAATTCATCTATTAAGTTATTCATTCTTCAAATAGTTATTGAGTGACTACTGCATATATGGCATAAAGTGATGTTGGTGAATCAAAGATGAATAAAATATAAAACACATATGTTACGATCTAGGAGAAGAACGAGAAATACACAAAGAACTAAACCATTTTCAAATTTGTTTTATCGATGCCTTTTGTTTTTACATCAACTCCAAAATCATAGTTTAAATTGGAGAGGAAGACTTCAGATATCATGGTATTTCATAGGATGGGGGTTGATAGCAGATTTGGGGTAAGGGGATCAGAGAAGGCTTCTTAAAGGGAAATAACATTTGAAAAGGTCTTGAAAAGTGAGTAGAATCTGTGCAGGTGAATCTGAGTAGGAAAGGCACTACTTATGAAAGAAGCAGCATGAGCAAAGTTCCTGAGGTAGTAAAGTACAAGGATGTTTGGGCTATGGCAACTAATTTGGTTTTTCTGGAGAAAGATGATGGGGTCCTTTGTCTTAGTCCTAAACAAAGTGCAATCCTTGAGTCAACTATGTTTGTGGAAAATATCGTCCCCAGAACAAAACATTCAAGTGTTCAGTAAACTTAGGGATTTTTATGAGCTGTTAAAAGATATATAATAGTTTTGCCAGTCAGGTGAGTTTGTAGCAAAACAGTTTTCTTCTTTGAGATTCGCTTTTCTCATGTGTAGAATAGGAAAGGTGGTTGGGACTAGATTTTAATTCTTTTTTTTTCTTTTTTAAATTAATTTTTATAATTATAACAGTTTCTTTGACAGTACATATGCATAGGTATTTTTTTTTACAACATTATCCCTTGTACTCCCTTCTGTTCCGAGTTTTTCCCCTCCTTCCCTCCACCCCCTCCCCTAGATGGCAGGGATTCCCATACATATCAAATATCTTATAGTATATCCTAGGTACAATATATATGTGCAGAACCAAATTTTGTTGTTGTTGTTGTTGTTGTTGCAAAGGAAGGATTGTATTCAGAAGGTAAAAATAATCTAGGAAGAAAAACAAAACAAAACAAAACAGTGCTCACAGTTTATACTCATTTCCCTGTGTTCCTTTTCTGGATGTAGCTGATTCTGTCCATCATTGATCAATTGGAATTGGATTAGCTCTTCTTTATGTTGAAGATTTCCACTTCCATCAGAATACATCCTCATACAGTATCATTGTTGAAGTGTATAATGGTCTCCTGGTTCTGCTCGATTCACTCAGGATAGATTTTAATTTTTATCATTGATAAGATGAGGAAGGTAAAGGGTTGAATTAGATGATTTCTTTGAATCACTCCCAAGATTTAACACTTATGGCAGGACTATTTTCCCATAATCTTTCTTCTCTCTTCCCCCCACTGTTACATTTTTACTCCCAGGTATATCTCTAAAGTTGTTAGGAACAATGGATCCAGTCACTATGGCCAGGAAGGGGATAAAAATGCACAGTCTTCCATTAGGGAAGAGCCACTTATGCATGATTCTTTGTTTCCCTCAAAAATGAGTTGGGGCTTAAGCTTCTATTCTGAGACTAAAAGGCTGTTTAGGTCCTTCCAAAATCCAAAATATAACAGCTTTGATTTCTCTTCCCCAAGGATGGACTCCAGTTATTTGGGAGTCAATAAGGAGCCATCATTCCATTTATTCTCTACTGGGATCTCCTAAGAAAATTATATGTCCATTAGTGATCTATACCCAGACTATGTAGATATATACTTTTATTCTATCCTAAGTAAGCAAAGTCAAGTTCACTCATTTTATTTATTTATTTTTATGCAAAGCAATTGGGATTAAGTGACTTGCCCAGAATTACACAGCTATTAAGTGCCAATTATCTGAGGCTGATTTGAACTCAGATCCTCTTGACTTAAGTGCTAGTGCTCTATCCAATGCACCATCTAACTGCCCCAAGTTCATTCATTCCAAGTCGTATATATTCTGAAAGTTCACTGTTTCCACCTATCTCTGATGGATCATTTAAGATAGTGATTGCTCCTCAGGTCTGACATTTGGGTTCTAATGTTTCCCCTTCCCCTTCTCCCTGTTTTGCAGGTGAATTACAAGTACAGAGAAAGAAAAAAAAACTTGGTTAGCAATGCTTTCACTTGCATACTAAAATATGAAAGGACAAAAGCATCCAGATAGCCAACAAGGAGCCATCATTCCATTTCCACTGGGTGCGCAAAAGAAAATTATTTATCTGTTGATGATATATACCCAGAAAACAGCCAAGTCTTCCAAATATAGTGTCTACCTTATTCCTCCTCATTCTAATCATCTTCAGTTCCCACTCCTGTGATAAACTTTCAGAATAAACATAATAACCAACACCAACACAATCATTGTCTTACAGTTCTATAAAAACCTTTAACTAACTATGCCACGATGGTCCTGTGGTAGGTGATAGGAATGGAAGGAGCTATATAATGGCTCTTTGTCTTCAAGGAGCTTATGATACACTTGGTTTTAGACCAGATATCTAACAAGCTCAATGACAAGGCTGAGGTAGCATGTGCTAATTGCCAGTTGAGTGATGCTTTTGAATAAGTAGAAGGTAGGGATTAAGGCCCTCTCTTACCCCATCACAAGTACCCAAGTCAACAGCTTCTATGGTATTGTGGCTATAACACTGAGTTTCACAATCAAAAAAATTGGGTTCAAATCCTTCTTCTGTAACTTTTAATCTGATCTTGGGTCTATCCCTTTACATCTTTGGGATTTGATTTCTTCATTTGAAAAATAAGAGAGTTGTCCTAGATCATAACTAAGATTCCTTGCTATGTTCAATATCCTATGATATCTAAAATATTTAACATAATAATAACATGTATTACTATCTCAGGGTTCTTCAAGAAGGATAGGGTCACACTGTCCATCTGGATTCTTTTTATTATGGCAGACTCCTAGGACATAGGAGTTCTCAGAAGGAGCTTCCAAGGATTTGTCATGTTATATATCATCAAAAATCCAGGATCAGAATGTATTTCCCTTGGAAAAGCTGTCCAGAGGGGAACTGGTCATAACTCAAATATCTTCTGTGGTTGTCACTAAGTGGTAGAGGAAAAGTCTACATATGTAGTGTTCAGAATTCTGCCTCATTGTTTTATCCTCCACTTTGATGGCAGCATACAACCTACCACAGAATGCTAAAATGTCAGTATTGATTTTGGCCTTTTGTGGCTCAAAGTTGGACATCCCTTGAGATAAAAGAACAGGACAAGTATAAAAGCAATTAATTTTTCAAAATCTAGTCTACTTTGAATGTAATGCTATGAAATCAAGGTTCCCATTGATTATCTTTGGCTTTATTAGAAATAGCTTATCTCCAAAATATCATAGATATGTAGGAGAGAAAAACTTTTCATGTGCCTGGACTGTTGTAGTGAATGGAGTTTCCAAGAATGAAGGGATTGAAAAAGGAAAGCTTTGAGCATTAAAATGCAAAAACAGCTTTTTATTTTTCATTTGTGTAGAGATTGAACTTTTGAATAAAACTTTTTCTTCTTTTTATTTCCTGTTATTGGACATAATTCCATGTTTAGACACCGGAGCCTTCTGTTGAGAAAAATGGTGATATGTTATTCTAGGCTATGCTTAACATTTGGCTCACTGTACTGAATAAAGGTTTCTTCTGAAAACAAACAAACATACAATAACAGCAAGCTGAAAGAAACACTCCCTAGAAACATTAATTAGTGACTGGCTTTTCTAATTCTAATTTTTAAAAATGCTTTTGGCATACACAAACACACACACACACACACACACACACACACACACACACACACACACACAGATAATTTTATTAGCGTGAGGAACTCCCATGCAGAAATTTCTTGTCCTGATGCAGGAATAGCCATTGGCTATGCTGGCCCCCTTCTCTAATTGGTGAGTTCCTCTTGAGGCCTCCATTTTGGAGAGAAGGCTGGCCAGCCTTCTTTCTTCTCCCAGTAATATTTTCAGCTTCTAGGACTGTAATACCATATTTTTGCTACAGATTTATGCTAGAACTTCCCTTAGTACCAAGGACCTTCTTGCCATGAAATATTCACCTGCCATGCTAGCACCATGACCCCTTTCTTGAATTCCTTTCAAAACCTTCATTCTGGAGAAAGGAGTGGCCAAACTTCAGTCTCCTCCAAGTTATGCTTTTGGCTTTCAAGAGTTCAACAACCTATCTCTTTATGGATTCTTTCATCTCCTCACCTCCCTTTTTGATGTTTCTTTGATGTGTTTTCTTCTCTCATTTGAATGTAAACTCTTTGAAGACAGAGACTATCATTCTTTTTCTACTTATATTTGTATGCCCATCATTTGGCACAGTACCTAAGTGGTAGTAATAAGTGGTAGTGCTTATCTAGCCTTGTCTAATACAGGTCACTTTTCTGTATTTTATAGACCTAGAGAATTGAATATTCTCCATACTCCCTTCTAAGTGCAATTAATAATCATGAAATCTGTGAATTATTTGTTATCATTCACTTTCATTACTTTGATGTTTCTCAAGGATTGTTCCACTTCTTACCCCATCCATTGCTCATTCCAAACTCTCATGTGAATTTTAATTGCTGATAAAGTTGCTCATTGATCCTCTTATTATTGAGTGCTTTTGTTTCCCACTTAGGGTTGTTTAAAAGTTATGAAAACAGTTGTTAGTCATAAGGATTGTTTGTTCCAGGTCAAAATAGAATATACTTAGTATATTGAGAACCAGAGTGTGGGCCAAATACTTAACCAAATTTAAAAATTGAACATGTCAGCAATTTATTTTATTGAGGGCTTTAAACTTTCCTTACAATAACCTTATAAGTTATATGAAGTGCAAGAATTCTCATCCTCTTATCACAGATGAGAAAACTGAGACTCAGGGGAAATGTGATTTCTGTAGTCACCTAGTTCTTAATTATATGTAAGCAGGGTCTGCCACATGCACAGACTCTTATCAGTTTGATCACCTGCTATGTTCTTCATGTGGAAAATCCAGGAAGCCTGCTTCTAGGACAGTCATGATGATGTTTCAGAGAATTGTCTTAGAAAGATTATTAAGTACTTATGGACTAAGAATATGATTACACTCTAAAAGACCATTAAATAATCTTATTACTAAACAACTCATCTTTTAGACAAACAATAAATATAATCCAGATCCCCTTTGTGAAGAAAGTGAAATACTTCAGATCTCAGCTATGAGATATCCTGGGGGAAGAAAGTGATCATTTTAATGGAGAGCATAAATGTTAAAAGGGTTCTTTTAGAATATTTAGAATAGTGAAGAATCATAGAGACAAAAGATCTATAATATTTTGTTATATCTTAAGGATTTATAAGAAAAAACAAAAGGGGCAGAGAAGATAGATAAAGGGAAAATGAGAGAAAATATGGGGGAACTTGTTAAAACACAAATTAGTAGAATTATATGGCAAACACAGAAAGAAGAGGATGAACAGGTGTCACCTGAATTTCACTTTTCTCTAAATTGGTGAAAGGGGGACAGAAAATGCACAAACATAGGGTTTGGTGTAGAAAAATATTCAACTTAACAATTATGCAAATAAAAACAGGAAGTAAATAGAAGGGTAAACTCTGGGAGAGACTAGGCATACAAAAACAAAACAAACTTAGAAATTGCATAGTAAAAAAAAGGTTAAAAGGGGAAAGAAAAAAAGCAATAAATTGAAATAAATAGAAACAGAGGAGCATAGAGAAGAAAAATATAAAAGAATAGAATGGAAGGAAATAAAAACATTAACTAACATAACTCTGAAAGTAAATGGGATGAATTCACCCATAAAACAAAAGAGGTGGTAAAATGGTTTAGGAAACATGTTGTTTTATAAGAAATGCATTTGAAACAAACATTCGTACAGAATTAAAATAAGGAGTTGGAAGCAAAGTCTATTATGCCTTAGATGGACACAAAAAATAAGGGATAGCAATTATGATTTCAGAAAGGAAACAACAAAAATTGACTTAATTAAAACATATAAAGAAGGAATTAACTGAAAGGTAACATAGATGAATTGATTGCAATATTCAGTACGTATACACCCAATGATATAATTTATAAACAGTATAAGGAAAAATTAAATTATAAGAAAGAAATAAACAGTAAAACTAACAATGGAGAATTCAATTTATCCCTATCAATCCTACATAAAGCATAACCATATTAGAATAGGTGAGGGAAAGGCTACTATGTATATATAATGGAACAATTAAAAAGGCAAGTAGTATGGACTTTTTTTTTACACACTAGGACTCTATTTCAAAAGTTAGTGAAATTAGTAGTTAATAAAAAAATTTTGGCAGGCCTAAACATGTTAGAATTTATCTTTAAGATTTTAAAGTAGGAAGAAACATAACAAAGGCACATGATTTTTTTTTAATTTCTCAACAACGTCAATTTATTTTTTAATACTTTTCTATGATTTCATTAGTATGGGGAGTTAATGACCATGTAATTGTTTTGCAATTTGCATATTAAGAAAGGTACTGAGGAACTTTAAGAGATTAAATGATTTATTTAGGGTCATGTTCCAATGGATGCCAGAGGCCATTGCAGAATCCAGGTCTTCTTGACTCTGAGACCTGCTTTCTAGCTATTTTCATGGGACTGTTTGAGTTTGCATTAAACTATCAAATAAAGTTTATGAAGGAAATTATTTCTTCTTATTGTACAAAGCAAATTCTTAGTACCATTAATGAATCTCTGAAGAAATGTGGCCCAAATGAAAATGATAAAAGACTAGGAAAAAATCATTCTTGGCCATTTGGTTTTTGTCTGAGCAACAAGTTATCCAGGCTTTGTTATTCTTCTAAAAAATCAGAGGAAGGTCTCAACTTGGTGGGTGTGGTAAAAATAAGGAAGAGAAAAATAGATGACTCTTTAGAAAAGGACTCCATAAATTTAATAGGCTTTATAAATAAAGAGCAGTCTGCTGATAAGAACTTGCTGAGGAAAGAGATCAGTTGGTTGAGTGCACTACCATTGGGTGGGAGAAATTTAAGTTCTCTCTGGAGGCCTATAATTCATATTACTTTTTCAAAATTAGTAAAAGCTGCTTCACAGCATGAAACACAGCACGTACTCATCTCTTCTTTAGACCCCCCTCTCTCTTTCCCTTTCTTCATTTTCCCTCCTTCCCTCCTTCCTTTCCTCCCTCTTCCCTCCCTCCCTCCCTTCTTTCCTCCCTCCTTCCTTTTCTTCCTCCCTCCCTCCCTTTCTTCCTCCCTCCTTTTTCTTTCTCCCTTTCATTTTCCCCTCCCTCTTTCCCTCCCTTCCTTTCTACTCCCTTCCTTCCTTCCTTCCTTCCTTCCTTCCTTCCTTCCTTCCTTCCTTCCTTCCTTCCTTCCTTCCTTCCTTCTTTTTTCTTTCTCTCTTTTTTCTTTTGTTCTTTCTTTCTTTCTCTCTCTTTCTTTGTACCTATGTTTCTCTTCTCTTCTTTTTTTCTGTTCTTTTCTTTTCCTGATTCTGCTACTTACTGGATCTCTGACATTTGGCAAAGCATTTTATCTTTTTTTCTTCTTTCAAAGTATTTCATCTTTTTTTTTATTTAGAATTTTTTTTCACAGTATATATGCATGAGTAATTTTTTTAATAATATTATCTCTTGTATTCATTTTTCCAAATTATCCCCCCCTCCCTCCATTCCTTCCCCCGATGACAGACAATCCCATACATTTTACATGTGTTACAATATAACCTAGATACAATATATGTGTGTAAATACCATTTTCTTGTTGCACATTAAGTATTAGATTCCGAAGGTATAAGTAACCTGGGTAGACAGACAGTAGTGCTAACAATTTACATTCACTTCCCAGTGTTCCTTCTCTGGGTGTAGTTGTTTCTGTCCATCATTGATCAACTGGAAGTGAGTTGGATCTTCTTTATGTTGAAGATTTCCACTTCCATCAGAATACATCTTCATACAGCATTTAAGTGTACAGCGATCTTCTGGTTCTGCTCATTTCACTCAGCATCAGTTGATTTAAGTCTCTCCAAGCCTCCCTGTATTCCTCCTGCTGGTCATTTCTTACAGAGCAATAATATTCCATAACATTCATATACCATAATTTACCCAACCATTCTCCAATTGATGGACATCCATTCATCTTCCAGTTTCTAGCTACAACAAAAAGAGCTGCCACAAACATTTTGGCACATACAGGTCTCTTTCCCTTCTTTAGTAATTCTTTGGGATATAAGCCCAAAGTATTTCATCTTGAAGCAATTAGGTGCCACATGAAGAGCCTTTCCTTCTTTAGACACTTACTAGCTGTGTGACTTAACAAAATCATTTAACCCCTGTCTGCCTTAGTTTCCTCATCTATAAAATAAAAACAACATATATAAAATAAAAATAATAGTACCAACTTCAAAATGACATTGTGAGAATCAAAAACTTATCTAAAACACCTTATAAACCTTAAAACATTGTATTAATACTATCATGACTTTTGGAGGCCTCAGTTTCTTCATCTGTAAAAATAAAAGGGTTTAGACAAGTGGCTCTCTAAGATTCCTTCAGATAAATCCTATGCTTCTAGTGGATACACTAAATTCATATTGTACTCTTAAGTGTCATTTTTATTCAGTATCTTAGTTGATCAATAAATGATTATTAAGCACCCACTCTATGCTAGGTGCTGTGCTAAGTGCTGGAATACTGATGTATCTCTGTGTATCTGTTCATACATGGGTCTTGTTATATTTATTTTCATGGCTCATATGCTGAGTGTGTGCAGTCTGATTTATACTCCCAAAATTCTCTATTATGGTAATTTACCTCTGCCATGTTCTTGAAGCTCCTGAGAAATTTGTCTTTTTTTTTTTTTTAAATCTGAACAAGTTAACTTCTGACCCACATCAGTTGTCAGATTAGAATTAGTCAGATTTGTCTGAGCAGCAATTAAGTGCCAACCTCAGAGGTGAAAGGTCAAAGTTTTAAAAGGATCACTTCCATTCCTTGGGCCTCCTAATCCTCTCATCCTTGTTAATGAATCCAAACAGCTTCATTTTATATATCTTTCTTTTAAGGAATAGGAGCAAGGTGTTGTGAAGTGACATTCTGTGAGGGAATGCCTGGTGAAGCTTTCAGACTGAGGGTGCTGGGATTATGGTAGTTATTCTCTCTTCTGCAAAGTTGTTCCATCTGTAGGGATTTTTTCCAGGGAAATTTGCCAATATGAAGAATGTCCCTTACATTTGGCAGAGGGAGATCGATGCAGTTTTTCATGGAAGGGTTGATTGTTGGGATTTCTTTCTTTGTTGTTGGGATTATTATTGGGGAAACAACTATAATGAGGGAGAAAGAGAACACCAGTCCCAGCTCTGTCTTCTATCAAGTGTGTGACTAAGGCCAAATTACATCAGGTCTCAGTTTGTTCATTTGTTTGTGATACTGCCTTGTTTCATTTTCTGTATCCGAAAAAAAATAGTAAGGGCAGCCTCTCTCCACTTGAGACAGGTATCATGGGGATGAAATGTTAGAGAGTTTTTATTAAAGCAGGATATTATATACTGCCCTAGGTGTATGATATTTGAGATTGCACATTACAACAATCCTGTCTGGAGGTTTAGTGTGATGCTGCTGGATACTATGGAAACAGGAAGATTGATCCCTGAAACTCTGAAGTCAGGCCTGCCTTTTAATTTAAAAAAAGCTAGCTAACTTAGAGAAATGTTCTTTTCTTTTTCTTTTTTGTAAGTATTTTACTCATTTTGAACTTAAATATAAAACAAGAAAAAAAAAAAAGAAATGTCATTTCCTCTTTGATGAATTGGAGGTTAATAGAAGCTAATGCTGTTTCTTTCTTTCCATCCCTCTTCCTTTTTCCTCCCCTCCTGGACATTAGAAATCATCTGGCCCAAATTCTGATCAGTTTCTGATATTACCATATGTGATCTACCAGCAATAGCTGGTAATCTAAACTAGTCCCACTACTTAGAAGGGTGCCTTTCTCTCTGTCCCTAAGCCATCAAACCCCCCCAAGTGTCAGTTATCAATATCTGAAAATGTTCATGTTTAGACGGCTGAAAGTTTCTTATTGTCTCTTGTTGTTTAGTTGTTTTTAGTTGTGTCCAACTCTTCATGACCCCATTTGGAGTTTTCTTGGTAAAAACATGGAAGTGGTTTGCCATTTCCTTCTTTAGTTTATTTTACAGATGAGAAAACTAAGGCAAACAGGAAGAAGTGACTTGTTCAGGATTGCATATCTTAGTAAGTGTTCTAGACTGAATTTGAACTTCATTATTCCTGACTCCAGGTCAAGTGCTCTATCCGCTGTGCCACCCAGTTGGCTCGTAGCTAGTCTGCCAGAATTCAGTTAGCCAAATCTGTAGCCGGCTGAGCCCTTGATAACAAAGTTGACTTTTTCACATTACCTCATGAGTAAGCCTTCATCAAGCCATATAGTTAGGGCTCTCCTTGGTTTGGATCCCATGTTACTCACAGTATGGCCTCTCCTTCCAGACAACTTACATATAATAATTATCCTCTTCCCTTTGCTTTGTATGTTTCTGGGAAATAGGATAACAAAATTCATTAAAAAGGGTTAAAAAAAAAAACACCAAAGGAACACCTTCTTTCCTGCCTGGTTTCTAGATATGCAAAAAAAAAAAAAAAAAAAAATGAATTGGATTTAATTTCCTGGTGTTTGGCTATTTTGCTAAACTGTGGAGAAGCATGGGATTCCTTTACCTGTTGGTTAGATTATTTTTCACATTAGGATTCAGTTCTTGTTAAACACAGGACAGTTGAAATATTTGGGGTTTTGGGCACAAAACCCATATGACACAATTCAGAAAGAAAGAGATTAAAAGGAGAAAGATAGAAAAGGAGAGAAAGAAGACATGTGCATGCTCCCAGAGTCTTTGAAATGTTGACCTGCTGGGAAATTGGATGGGAACTATTCCTAGGAAGCCCTTGCCTGTCATGAAAATCTTTCAGCAGCTGGCTTTTGGCTGATAGGGAATACTGTAGATGAAAATAACTAGTGCATGAGCCAAAGTAGGAAATTGCAAGCTCTCATTTTTCCCCCCATGCTTCTATGTGGCAACGTATAGATAGAGAATGAATACAAATCCGGGAGCATGCTGTCTTTTCCCCCACCTTTTTTTATTTGTAATAAAAAAGAGCCAGACAGTATGTACTACATGGCTAAGGCGCCATCCAGGAGAGAGGAACCATGCTCCTCCGGAGCGGGAGTCATGCCATCTGTTTTTCTGGGTGTCTCTTTAGGCCCGAAGCTATTAGTACAGTGAGGGCCCCCATCCTCGGTGGGCTTTCAGGAAATGTTGATTGCCTAGAAGAACTGATGGCAGCAAGATGGCCCCTGCCCAAAGGAACATAGGCTGGCACACACAACCATATGGCACTAGTATAAAACTCAAATGAGATTTTGAGAGACTAGATAGAATGGGGGGAGTGAATATGAACTGGTATCATGAGACAGGCTGCTGGGAGACATTAATAGGGGTCTCTCTGTTGTAGCTTTGGGACATCCCTAAGGTGTTATGCAGGCAAAAGTGAATAAGACAAGGTTCTTAGATCTATGTATACGTTTTCAATATTCTTATTGCATTTGGTGACACAATAGAGCATGCTGGACTTGGAAACAGGAAGTTCTGGGTTCAGACACTGAACTCAGATTAACTGTGTGACCAGTGGTAATTGATTCCAAATCTTTGGGCTCCTGTTTCATCATCTGTAAAATGAGCGGGGTTGCACTAAATGGTTTTAAAGGTCCCTTCCAGCTCAAAACCTTTGATCCTATTTAGGTAGCTGGAGAAATCTATTTGACTCCAGAGTTGGACTTCATTCAAAATAAATAAGATGGACAGTCTCCTCTGAGGTCAGGGCACTTGGTAAAATCTCCTCTATCCACAGGACCCCAGTCATTCTTTTTCAATCCCTCTTAATTCTACACTTTTCTCTCTTTTGATTTTTTTCCCCTGTTTATAGCTGGTTTAAGTACAATTGTTACATGTTGTCTCCTCCATTATATTTTAAGTTCCTGGATAACAGGGGCTGTGTGCCTTTTTTTCCCCTATTCTTGGTGTTTAGTACAGTGCCTGGCAAAAATAGGTACTTAATTAATTCTTATTTATTCACTGGGGAGGAAAACCAATTAAAATATCTTATTGATATCTTTTAAAAATCATTGTTATGTCTTAATATCCTCCCTATTTCAGAGGAGCATGAAAGCATGCTTACACACACACACACACACACACACACACACACACACACACACACATACACACACACACATACACTTCTTTTTTGTAACAAAGTTAAAGTAACAAGCATACCCAGATACTTACTGACAATTTATGTATTCTACACCCCTCATCTATTACCTACTGAGAGAAGGGAATCTTGTGTCAGCATCAGCATTCTGTATCTAAGACTGGTCATTATATTCATCAAAATTCTGATGTATTTGAATGCAATTTTTTTTTACGTAGTATATATTGTTCTGCTCTCTTCTTTCTGCATCAGTCCATATGAGTTTTCCTAAGTGAGAAGGCTACAAGTTCCCCACCAATCTTGATGCTCCAAGTCTCTCTCTCTCTCTCTCTCTCTCTCTCTCTCTTTCTCTCTCTCTCTCTCATATGCTCCATGAATTCTAAAATCTCCATTTAAGGAGAACATTTTATTTCTCACCTGTATTATTCTGAAACATTTCTGACTTTTCTAACAATCCCTACACTGGATACCTTCTGCCTCTTTCCCACTCCCCTTTCTTTTAATCCCCGTTATGTCTTGATTTCCTCAAATAGATGGTAAGCTTCTTGGGGGGGGGGAGGAATTGTCTTTCTTTTTCCTTTTTTTTCTGTGTATGTATTCCCAGAGCTTCACACACAGTGCATGACACATAATATGTGTTCAATAGATATCTAAACGCAATTTTAGCACAATGCCCAGGACATTAAAGATATTCAATACATGCTTTATTGCTATTCTAGCATAGTGCCTAGCACATAGTAGGGTTCAATAAGTATTTATTGACTATTGACTGCTTTAGAAATTCCTCTTGAATTTTGACTTTTGAGAAAGGAAAAAAAAAGAGGATTTCTTTATAGTCTGAGATCTGGGGTAAGGCATGGCTCCATTAAGCCAACTGTCACCTTCACAGCCTTTGGCCTGGATTCCAAATGAAAACATGACCGGGCTCTTTGCTGCTATGACACTATCAGGAATGACGAGGCTGAATAAACAATTACAGAAGCATCTGGGACCAAATCAAAAGATGACATGGAATGGCAAGGCCAGTGTTTGGTTTGTGGTGCTTTTTTACTTTGAAACGAGAGGGGCAGCACGGTGTGATATGCTCCCTCTAAGCGTGGGAACCTTCATGCTTTGGAGGGCCTAGGACATGCAAATATTTGGATTTATTTTATCCACACACTGATAAGTACTAGCTTTAATGTCCTGCACATATTTGCTCCACTACATTTTTATTGCCTCTCATGCCCAGGGTGCCCATAAAAAACTCCTTTGCTTGTACAACTAATAGAAACCAAATGGTCCAGTAGCTTATAACTCTACATATCATGTTTTTCTTTTTCCCCTTGACTTATGAATCTCTCTCCTTAAACTAACACCCTTCCATTCCCATCCCCCTCTACCCCTACTCCTCAAAAGCTATAGTCTAAAGGTCTCTTGTCAACAGCGCACTTCAGCTCCCATCTCCTTGAGGGGTGAACTTGCTTGTCTTGTTTTATTACTTGTATGGCATTCCTCACAGAAGGGGACTTTGACCTTCTTAAATTCCTGCTGAAGACTAAATACCAAGCCCAGCAGTCTACGAGGGAGTTAACAGACAGCTTCAGTACACATAGCAGGACCTCTTGGAGAGGTCAAGTTATTAACACACTGGAAAATGTAGATGGTATCTCTTAATGCAGGATATAACTTGCATTCGAAGTTGGGTTCTGACATGGGGGCTCAGAATCTCTGGCTGGGGAGGGATGGGAAGTTCTGTTGCTGACTAGACACAGATCTCAAGCCAGAGCTTGTAATACCTATTTACTTTCCTTGCTTTCTGGGGCTTCAGAGAATAAGCCCGCCCCACACTAGATCAGCTCTGTCTTCCGTTGCCCCTCATTGGCAACGCTTTATTTTCTGAAATCCTACCTGCCTTATTGCTCTGAAAACAATCTTCCTTTGCGGAGAGGAGTTTACAAATACTCATGATTAATATGTGTTTGTTGAATACCCACAAGATGAATATTGAAAAGTCTAACACCAGCTCTTCTGAGAGGAAGAGAAAGGGATAGTGGTTTAGCCAAAGTCATTTCAAAAGATTTTTGAGTTGAACAGGGAATTTAGAGAGCCTGGCTCCTGTTCCTTTGTTTAAGGAAATGTTTTCTAAAGGAGTTGATTCCAAGGTTACCCTGACATTTCTAGTCTCTGGGACATGTGAATTCAATTCGCACAGAATTTGTGCTATTTGAGTCAGGTATTAAGTCCCAAGGATGGAAATCTGAAAATTAAACTACTCCTGCCCTCATTCTGTTAGAATGACACAAAAGAGTTATGATTTAGTAAATACAAAGTAGAGACAGTTTTAGAAAGTAACTCTGAAAGGGAGAGAACAGTACCAATGGAGAAGTCAGGGAAGCCCTCAGATGGGAGGTGTTGCTTGAGCAGTGTTTTACAGGAGCCAAGAATTCTACAGGCAGAGGTGAGAGGGTGGACCTTCTAGATACACAGATAGAAAGCAGAATGTTGTTTAGGAGAATAGATAGCAGGAGAGTGAGACAGGAATAACTTATGCATTTGGGGAATAATATGACATGAGACTGGAAGAGAAGATAGGAGCAATATCAGACAGGGTTTCAGGGGCCAAATAGAATTTTTCTATTTTACCTTAACTGCATGAAAATCTGAAAGTCTGTGATGTTAAGTGATGAAAATTTGCATAATTAGCTCTTTAAATGAAAAAGCACTCCAGTATCTTTGCCAAATGGGATCATGAAGAGTCAGATGTGACTGAAATAACTGGACAACAAATTCTAGCCCTCTGCTTTTTCTTCTTTCTTCCTCTGTTATTTGCTATTTCGATCATTTCCCTAGTAATTCCTGTATATAGTTTAGAAAATAAAAGATACAGGAGGGGAAAAAAAATCTGAATTGATCTCTTAGGCTACATATTTGTAAGTCAGATTAAAAAAAAATAAAAGAATGCTTGTTGGACAAAGAGACATTGAAACTATGGTTTAAACATGTGGTTGTTAATTATCCTTGCCTCCATTAGCACCAGATATTTGAAAAATTGTTTGTTTCAATGACAGACTTTTAGACATATTGAATTCAGAGAAATTAGAGTTTTATTAGGTGGTCATAGTGAAGGGATTCTCTTTTTTGGAAGTAATTGGGAATAAGTGATTTGATCAGTACCACACAGCTAACAAATGGTGCAAAATCAGTGCTTTTGAATTGTGGTGCTAGAGAAGCATTTCAAGTCTCTTGGATAGCAAGGCGATCAAATTATTTAACACGTTAAAAAATTAATCCAGGCTATTCACCAGAAGGTCAAATACTGAAGCTCAAGCTTAAACACTTTCCTGTCTCACTGTCCTGCTATCTGTACACCATAAACAATGTTCTGTTTTCAATCAGTGCATCTCCTCACTTTTGCCTATAGAATTCCTAAAAAAAAATTTTTTTAATTAAAAAAAAAAGCTTTGGCCACATAATGAAAAGATGGAGCTCATTGGAAAAGATCCTCATGATGATTGAAGGCAAAAAGAAAAGATGGCAGAGTTTGAGGTAAACAGTGTCATAGAAGAATGAACATGAGTATAGATCGACTTTGGGAAATAGTGGAGGGCAGAAGGGCCTGGTGTCCTATAGTCCATGGGGTCACAAAAAATCAGACATGACTGAACAATTAAACAACACAAAATGTGAACTTGGATAAAAAAAACACTTTAATCTTTATTTTTCTCTTATAGAAAATTAGAAGAAATTTAGCATTTCTTCTTATTAGGCAACCAACATTATTCTGAGAAGAGTATTATCAGACGCCAAAGGAATTCGTGATACAAAAAAGTTAAAACCCCACAGAGAGTTCTGAAGTGAAAGGGAAGTGTTGGTGGATGGATGTGTTTTTATTGTTCTCTAATGGGTTAGGAGCATTCCAGGAATTCTGCTTTCCAGGAATCTTGGAAACTCCCAAATCTAAATTAATTGATTGTTCATAGAGCAGTGATAGAGTTGGGAATCAGAGTTTGGTAAGCACAAAGGACTACCCCCAAAGGTCTGTCTGTGGCTGAGTTCCTGAATGCCACCCTATTTCTGACCATAGCTAAAAAATGATTAAGATTACAATTAAAGGAAGTACCCCAAATCACCTTGCTAAAGCTTAATAGGCTTAAATAGATAAGGAAAGATCCACTACAAAATAGCTTCATTCTTTTTTTCTCTTGTTTCATACATCTCCAACTGCTCCCAGAACTTAATGCAAACTGGAAAACCTTTAGTATCTAAAATGAGATGAAGAAGTCACCCTGATTCTACAGCTAACCTTATTCTACCCAGCCTAGACTACTAACCTCAGGTGATCATCTCCCAACCAAGGATTCAAGTTCTGTTTAGCCTTGCTGCTGTTCATAGTTTTGCTACTTTCTCATCTGTAAAATGGAGACAACAATGCATGTCCAACTTGCTTCAGAGAGTTATTTTAAACAGAAGGTAAATTTAATTTTCAGATAAACTTAAAATAAATCAAATAAATTGAAAATTAAATCAACTGAAAAATTTAAAAATTAAAAGTGCTACTTTTAGAAATATATGTTGTATATCCTTTTCAAGATGCAAAATGATCTATTCAGATCTAAAAGGGGGTCACCTTTGACTAGCTACAGATTCAGTCTGACTTTTCTCATATGCCATTTTTGGCAGAAACAATTAGTCTAGAGACTCCTTCAAGGAGAAGATTCCCTCTAGAAGATCAAATGAGATGACAAGTACAAAGTGTTTATTTCTTTTCCTAAGGATGGGGGCCAAGTTTTCTCTTTCTTGGAAGTCGGTTCCCTAATATACAATTGATTGCTTTTCCCACTGTAGATATGTTCTTTTAGCAAAATTACAGAATTTAGAATTGAAAGGGGCATCCACTACAATCTCATTCAAACCTCACCTGATAGAAATCCCCACTGTAACATACTTGATAATTGGTTATTCAGCCTCTACTTGAAGATCTATAATGAGGGGGTATACACCCCTTATCCAGGTCATTAATTCCACTTTTGAAAAGCTCTCTTTTTGGTAACATTTCCCCTCTGACATAAAAACCTACATTTACTTCTTTGCCACTTCTAGGCATTGCTCCTGCTTCTGTCATCTGGGGCCAGATGAACTAATCTAATTTGTCTTTCACATGACAGCTCCGTCATCTTGCTTGATGACTTTTGACTTAGTGATGTAAATCAGGTTTCTCTGGGACTATACATAACATTTTGAAGTTAGGATGGTCACAGAAG